>NW_027506926.1:157500-295000 GCF_052324685.1 Brachyhypopomus gauderio | reverse complement strand
TGATAGTGTCTCTTGGAATATTTAACAACTTCGCAATCTTTTTATATCCATTGCCATTCTTGTGAAGAGCAATAACCTCTTCTCTTGTCTTCTGGGACCATTCTCTTGCCTTCACCATGCTTGGAAACACACCAGTAGATGTCTAGAAGGAGCTGAGTATCACAGTCCTTTTAAATCTGCCTAATTGGTGCTTATCATGCTTGATTGCTGCTCGTTGACATCCACAGATGTTTTCAATACCTGATGGAAAACACTGGAATGAACCTCTGTTCTTAGGAGTGGTAGTCGTAAAGGGGTTGAATAATTGTGTCAATGAAGAAATCACAAAAAGGCCATTTAATACTTTATGACAAAAAAAATTGATGCTATCTTAGTTGCATTTAGTTCTTTAACAAGTCCTTGTAAGATTTCATTATGAACACAATTACAAATGTGCACTGAATTCCATAAAACCCTTCGCAGCATTGGGGGTTGAATAAATTTGATCACAACTGTAGGTAGTTATGTTGTTAGATAGATAGATAGATATATAGATAGATATGTGTGTTTGTGTTTGTGTTTGTGTTTGTATGACATCAGAAAGCATGTGCTGAAGTGACAGATCTGGATCTTTATAAGGGCCTAACTGCATAGATTACTGCCATTATCTAACTACCTGCTTGTTGGAAACATCATACGATACATGGATAAGGTCTCGTACCAGGACACGGAGAACCTCATGCCAACACGCCTTGTTTGGCTAAAGCCTGAGGCTTCTCACCATTTGGTATGACCTCATTCGTTACAAGCCACATCTGGACAGGAGGTAAGCAAATAGATGGAGGCAGGTAGGTAGTTATGTTGTTAGATAGATAGATAGATAGATAGATAGATAGATAGATAGATATGTGTGTTTGTGTTTGTGTTTGTGTTTGTGTTTGTGTGACATCAGAAAGCATGTGCTGAAGTGACACATCTGGATCTTTATATGGGCCTAACTGCATAGATTACTGCCAATATCTAAACACCTGCTTGTTGGAAACATCATATGATACATGGATGAGGTCTCCTACCAGGACACGGAGAACCTCATGCCAGCACGCCTTGTTTGGCTAAAGCCTGAGGCTTCTCACCATTTGGTATGACCTCATTTGTTACAAGCCACATCTGGACAGGAGGTAAGCAAATAGATGGAGGCAGGTAGGTAGTTATGTTGGTAGATAGATAGATATGTGTGTTTGTGTTTGTGTGACATCAGAAAGCATGTGCTGAAGTGACAGATCTGGATCTTTATATGGGCCTAACTGCATAGATTACTGCCAATATCTAAACACCTGCTTGTTGGAAACATCATATGATACATGGATGAGGTCTCCTACCAGGACACGGAGAACCTCATGCCAGCACGCCTTGTTTGGCTAAAGCCTGAGGCTTCTCACCATTTGGTATGACCTCATTTGTTACAAGCCACATCTGGACAGGAGGTAAGCAAATAGATGGAGGCAGGTAGGTAGTTATGTTGTTAGATAGATAGATAGATAGATAGATAGATAGATAGATAGATAGATAGATAGATAGATAGATAGATAGATAGATAGATAGATAGATAGATAGATAGATAGATAGATAGATAGATAGATAGATATGTGTGTTTGTGTTTGTGTTTGTGTTTGTGTGACATCAGAAAGCATATGCTGAAGTGACAGATCTGGATCTTTATAAGGGCCTAACTGCATAGATTACTGCCATTATCTAACTACCTGTTTGTTGGAAACATCATACGATACATGGATAAGGTCTCGTACCAGGACAAGGAGAACCTCATGCCAACACGCCTTGTTTGGCTAAAGCCTGAGTCTTCTCACCATTTGGTATGACCTCATTCGTTACAAGCCACATCTGGACATGAGGTAAGCAAATAGATGGAGGCAGGTAGGTAGTTATGTTGGTAGATAGATCGATATGTGTGTTTGTGTTTGTGTTTGTGTGACATCATAAAGCATGTGCTGAAGTGACAGATCTGGATCTTTATAAGGGCCTAACTGCATAGATTACTGCCATTATCTAACTACCTGCTTGTTGGAAACATCATGTGATACATGGATGAGGTCTCGTACCAGGACACGGAGAACCTCATGCCAACACGCCTTGTTTGGCTAAAGCCTGAGTCTTCTCACCATTTGGTATGACCTCATTCGTTACAAGCCACATCTGGACAGGAGGTAAGCAAATAGATGGAGGCAGGTAGGTAGTTATGTTGTTAGATAGATAGATAGATATGTGTGTTTGTGTTTGTGTTTGTGTTTGTGTTTGTATGACATCAGAAAGCATGTGCTGAAGTGACAGATCTGGATCTTTATAAGGGCCTAACTGCATAGATTACTGCCATTATCTAACTACCTGCTTGTTGGAAACATCATACGATACATGGATAAGGTCTCGTACCAGGACACGGAGAACCTCATGCCAACACGCCTTGTTTGGCTAAAGCCTGAGGCTTCTCACCATTTGGTACGACCTCATTCGTTACAAGCCACATCCGGACAGGAGGTAAGCAAATAGATGGAGGCAGGTAGGTAGTTATGTTGTTAGATAGATAGATAGATATGTGTGTTTGTGTTTGTGTTTGTGTTTGTGTGACATCAGAAAGCATGTGCTGAAGTGACAGATCTGGATCTTTATATGGGCCTAACTGCATAGATTACTGCCATTATCTAACTACCTGCTTGTTGGAAACATCATACGATACATGGATGAGGTCTCCTACCAGGACACGGAGAACCTCATGCCAACACGCCTTGTTTGGCTAAAGCCTGAGGCTTCTCACCATTTGGTATGACCTCATTTGTTACAAGCCACATCTGGACAGGAGGTAAGCAAATAGATGGAGGCAGGTAGGTAGTTATGTTGTTAGATAGATAGATAGATAGATAGATAGATAGATAGATAGATAGATAGATAGATAGATAGATAGATAGATAGATAGATAGATAGATAGATAGATAGATAGATAGATAGATAGATAGATATGTGTGTTTGTGTTTGTGTTTGTGTGACATCAGAAAGCATGTGCTGAAGTGACAGATCTGGATCTTTATAAGGGCCTAACTGCATAGATTACTGCCATTATCTAACTACCTGCTTGTTGGAAACATCATACGATACATGGATAAGGTCTCGTACCAGGACACGGAGAACCTCATGCCAACACGCCTTGTTTGGCTAAAGCCTGAGGCTTCTCACCATTTGGTACGACCTCATTCGTTACAAGCCACATCCGGACAGGAGGTAAGCAAATAGATGGAGGCAGGTAGGTAGTTATGTTGTTAGATAGATAGATAGATATGTGTGTTTGTGTTTGTGTTTGTGTTTGTGTGACATCAGAAAGCATGTGCTGAAGTGACAGATCTGGATCTTTATATGGGCCTAACTGCATAGATTACTGCCAATATCTAAACACCTGCTTGTTGGAAACATCATATGATACATGGATGAGGTCTCCTACCAGGACACGGAGAACCTCATGCCAGCACGCCTTGTTTGGCTAAAGCCTGAGGCTTCTCACCATTTGGTATGACCTAATTTGTTACAAGCCACATCTGGACAGGAGGTAAGCAAATAGATGGAGGCAGGTAGGTAGTTATGTTGGTAGATACATAGATATGTGTGTTTGTGTTTGCGTTTGTGTGACATCAGAAAGCATGTGCTGAAGTGACAGATCTGGATCTTTATAAGGGCCTAACTGCATAGATTACTGCCATTATCTAACTACCTGCTTGTTGGAAACATCATATGATACATGGATGAGGTCTCCTCCCAGGACACGGAGAACCACATGCCAACACGCCTTGTTTGGCTAAAGCCTGAGGCTTCTCACCATTTGGTATGACCTCATTTGTTACAAGCCACATCTGGACAGGAGGTAAGCAAATAGATGGAGGCAGGTAGGTAGTTATGTTGTTAGATAGATAGATAGATATATAGATAGATATGTGTGTTTGTGTTTGTGTTTGTGTTTGTATGACATCAGAAAGCATGTGCTGAAGTGACAGATCTGGATCTTTATAAGGGCCTAACTGCATAGATTACTGCCATTATCTAACTACCTGCTTGTTGGAAACATCATACGATACATGGATAAGGTCTCGTACCAGGACACGGAGAACCTCATGCCAACACGCCTTGTTTGGCTAAAGCCTGAGGCTTCTCACCATTTGGTATGACCTCATTCGTTACAAGCCACATCTGGACAGGAGGTAAGCAAATAGATGGAGGCAGGTAGGTAGTTATGTTGTTAGATAGATAGATAGATAGATAGATAGATAGATATGTGTGTTTGTGTTTGTGTTTGTGTTTGTGTTTGTGTTTGTGTGACATCAGAAAGCATGTGCTGAAGTGACACATCTGGATCTTTATATGGGCCTAACTGCATAGATTACTGCCAATATCTAAACACCTGCTTGTTGGAAACATCATATGATACATGGATGAGGTCTCCTACCAGGACACGGAGAACCTCATGCCAGCACGCCTTGTTTGGCTAAAGCCTGAGGCTTCTCACCATTTGGTATGACCTAATTTGTTACAAGCCACATCTGGACAGGAGGTAATGAAATAGATGGAGGCAGGTAGGTAGTTATGTTGGTAGATAGATAGATATGTGTGTTTGTGTTTGTGTGACATCAGAAAGCATGTGCTGAAGTGACAGATCTGGATCTTTATATGGGCCTAACTGCATAGATTACTGCCAATATCTAAACACCTGCTTGTTGGAAACATCATATGATACATGGATGAGGTCTCCTACCAGGACACGGAGAACCTCATGCCAGCACGCCTTGTTTGGCTAAAGCCTGAGGCTTCTCACCATTTGGTATGACCTCATTTGTTACAAGCCACATCTGGACAGGAGGTAATGAAATAGATGGAGGCAGGTAGGTAGTTATGTTGGTAGATAGATAGATATGTGTGTTTGTGTTTGTGTGACATCAGAAAGCATGTGCTGAAGTGACAGATCTGGATCTTTATATGGGCCTAACTGCATAGATTACTGCCAATATCTAAACACCTGCTTGTTGGAAACATCATATGATACATGGATGAGGTCTCCTACCAGGACACGGAGAACCTCATGCCAGCACGCCTTGTTTGGCTAAAGCCTGAGGCTTCTCACCATTTGGTATGACCTCATTTGTTACAAGCCACATCTGGACAGGAGGTAAGCAAATAGATGGAGGCAGGTAGGTAGTTATGTTGTTAGATAGATAGATAGATAGATAGATAGATAGATAGATAGATAGATAGATAGATAGATAGATAGATAGATAGATAGATAGATAGATAGATAGATAGATAGATAGATAGATATGTGTGTTTGTGTTTGTGTTTGTGTTTGTGTTTGTGTGACATCAGAAAGCATATGCTGAAGTGACAGATCTGGATCTTTATAAGGGCCTAACTGCATAGATTACTGCCATTATCTAACTACCTGTTTGTTGGAAACATCATACGATACATGGATAAGGTCTCGTACCAGGACAAGGAGAACCTCATGCCAACACGCCTTGTTTGGCTAAAGCCTGAGTCTTCTCACCATTTGGTATGACCTCATTCGTTACAAGCCACATCTGGACATGAGGTAAGCAAATAGATGGAGGCAGGTAGGTAGTTATGTTGGTAGATAGATCGATATGTGTGTTTGTGTTTGTGTTTGTGTGACATCATAAAGCATGTGCTGAAGTGACAGATCTGGATCTTTATAAGGGCCTAACTGCATAGATTACTGCCATTATCTAACTACCTGCTTGTTGGAAACATCATGTGATACATGGATGAGGTCTCGTACCAGGACACGGAGAACCTCATGCCAACACGCCTTGTTTGGCTAAAGCCTGAGTCTTCTCACCATTTGGTATGACCTCATTCGTTACAAGCCACATCTGGACAGGAGGTAAGCAAATAGATGGAGGCAGGTAGGTAGTTATGTTGTTAGATAGATAGATAGATATGTGTGTTTGTGTTTGTGTTTGTGTTTGTGTTTGTGTGACATCAGAAAGCATGTGCTGAAGTGACAGATCTGGATCTTTATATGGGCCTAACTGCATAGATTACTGCCAATATCTAAACACCTGCTTGTTGGAAACATCATATGATACATGGATGAGGTCTCCTACCAGGACACGGAGAACCTCATGCCAGCACGCCTTGTTTGGCTAAAGCCTGAGTCTTCTCACCATTTGGTATGACCTCATTTGTTACAAGCCACATCTGGACAGGAGGTAAGCAAATAGATGGAGGCAGGTAGGTAGTTATGTTGTTAGATAGATAGATAGATAGATAGATAGATAGATAGATAGATAGATAGATAGATAGATAGATAGATAGATAGATATATAGATATGTGTGTTTGTGTTTGTGTTTGTGTTTGTGTGACATCAGAAAGCATATGCTGAAGTGACAGATCTGGATCTTTATAAGGGCCTAACTGCATAGATTACTGCCATTATCTAACTACCTGTTTGTTGGAAACATCATACGATACATGGATAAGGTCTCGTACCAGGACAAGGAGAACCTCATGCCAACACGCCTTGTTTGGCTAAAGCCTGAGTCTTCTCACCATTTGGTATGACCTCATTCGTTACAAGCCACATCTGGACATGAGGTAAGCAAATAGATGGAGGCAGGTAGGTAGTTATGTTGGTAGATAGATCGATATGTGTGTTTGTGTTTGTGTTTGTGTGACATCATAAAGCATGTGCTGAAGTGACAGATCTGGATCTTTATAAGGGCCTAACTGCATAGATTACTGCCATTATCTAACTACCTGCTTGTTGGAAACATCATGTGATACATGGATGAGGTCTCGTACCAGGACACGGAGAACCTCATGCCAACACGCCTTGTTTGGCTAAAGCCTGAGTCTTCTCACCATTTGGTATGACCTCATTCGTTACAAGCCACATCTGGACAGGAGGTAAGCAAATAGATGGAGGCAGGTAGGTAGTTATGTTGTTAGATAGATAGATAGATAGATAGATAGATAGATATGTGTGTTTGTGTTTGTGTTTGTGTTTGTGTTTGTGTTTGTGTGACATCAGAAAGCATGTGCTGAAGTGACACATCTGGATCTTTATATGGGCCTAACTGCATAGATTACTGCCAATATCTAAACACCTGCTTGTTGGAAACATCATATGATACATGGATGAGGTCTCCTACCAGGACACGGAGAACCTCATGCCAGCACGCCTTGTTTGGCTAAAGCCTGAGGCTTCTCACCATTTGGTATGACCTAATTTGTTACAAGCCACATCTGGACAGGAGGTAATGAAATAGATGGAGGCAGGTAGGTAGTTATGTTGGTAGATAGATAGATATGTGTGTTTGTGTTTGTGTGACATCAGAAAGCATGTGCTGAAGTGACAGATCTGGATCTTTATATGGGCCTAACTGCATAGATTACTGCCAATATCTAAACACCTGCTTGTTGGAAACATCATATGATACATGGATGAGGTCTCCTACCAGGACACGGAGAACCTCATGCCAGCACGCCTTGTTTGGCTAAAGCCTGAGGCTTCTCACCATTTGGTATGACCTCATTTGTTACAAGCCACATCTGGACAGGAGGTAATGAAATAGATGGAGGCAGGTAGGTAGTTATGTTGGTAGATAGATAGATATGTGTGTTTGTGTTTGTGTGACATCAGAAAGCATGTGCTGAAGTGACAGATCTGGATCTTTATATGGGCCTAACTGCATAGATTACTGCCAATATCTAAACACCTGCTTGTTGGAAACATCATATGATACATGGATGAGGTCTCCTACCAGGACACGGAGAACCTCATGCCAGCACGCCTTGTTTGGCTAAAGCCTGAGGCTTCTCACCATTTGGTATGACCTCATTTGTTACAAGCCACATCTGGACAGGAGGTAAGCAAATAGATGGAGGCAGGTAGGTAGTTATGTTGTTAGATAGATAGATAGATAGATAGATAGATAGATAGATAGATAGATAGATAGATAGATAGATAGATAGATAGATAGATAGATAGATATGTGTGTTTGTGTTTGTGTTTGTGTTTGTGTTTGTGTGACATCAGAAAGCATATGCTGAAGTGACAGATCTGGATCTTTATAAGGGCCTAACTGCATAGATTACTGCCATTATCTAACTACCTGTTTGTTGGAAACATCATACGATACATGGATAAGGTCTCGTACCAGGACAAGGAGAACCTCATGCCAACACGCCTTGTTTGGCTAAAGCCTGAGTCTTCTCACCATTTGGTATGACCTCATTCGTTACAAGCCACATCTGGACATGAGGTAAGCAAATAGATGGAGGCAGGTAGGTAGTTATGTTGGTAGATAGATCGATATGTGTGTTTGTGTTTGTGTTTGTGTGACATCATAAAGCATGTGCTGAAGTGACAGATCTGGATCTTTATAAGGGCCTAACTGCATAGATTACTGCCATTATCTAACTACCTGCTTGTTGGAAACATCATGTGATACATGGATGAGGTCTCGTACCAGGACACGGAGAACCTCATGCCAACACGCCTTGTTTGGCTAAAGCCTGAGTCTTCTCACCATTTGGTATGACCTCATTCGTTACAAGCCACATCTGGACAGGAGGTAAGCAAATAGATGGAGGCAGGTAGGTAGTTATGTTGTTAGATAGATAGATAGATAGATATGTGTGTTTGTGTTTGTGTTTGTGTTTGTGTTTGTGTGACATCAGAAAGCATGTGCTGAAGTGACAGATCTGGATCTTTATATGGGCCTAACTGCATAGATTACTGCCAATATCTAAACACCTGCTTGTTGGAAACATCATATGATACATGGATGAGGTCTCCTACCAGGACACGGAGAACCTCATGCCAGCACGCCTTGTTTGGCTAAAGCCTGAGTCTTCTCACCATTTGGTATGACCTCATTTGTTACAAGCCACATCTGGACAGGAGGTAAGCAAATAGATGGAGGCAGGTAGGTAGTTATGTTGTTAGATAGATAGATAGATAGATAGATAGATAGATAGATAGATAGATAGATAGATAGATAGATAGATAGATAGATAGATAGATAGATAGATAGATAGATAGATATGTGTGTTTGTGTTTGTGTTTGTGTTTGTGTGACATCAGAAAGCATATGCTGAAGTGACAGATCTGGATCTTTATAAGGGCCTAACTGCATAGATTACTGCCATTATCTAACTACCTGTTTGTTGGAAACATCATACGATACATGGATAAGGTCTCGTACCAGGACAAGGAGAACCTCATGCCAACACGCCTTGTTTGGCTAAAGCCTGAGTCTTCTCACCATTTGGTATGACCTCATTCGTTACAAGCCACATCTGGACATGAGGTAAGCAAATAGATGGAGGCAGGTAGGTAGTTATGTTGGTAGATAGATCGATATGTGTGTTTGTGTTTGTGTTTGTGTGACATCATAAAGCATGTGCTGAAGTGACAGATCTGGATCTTTATAAGGGCCTAACTGCATAGATTACTGCCATTATCTAACTACCTGCTTGTTGGAAACATCATGTGATACATGGATGAGGTCTCGTACCAGGACACGGAGAACCTCATGCCAACACGCCTTGTTTGGCTAAAGCCTGAGTCTTCTCACCATTTGGTATGACCTCATTCGTTACAAGCCACATCTGGACAGGAGGTAAGCAAATAGATGGAGGCAGGTAGGTAGTTATGTTGTTAGATAGATAGATAGATAGATAGATAGATAGATATGTGTGTTTGTGTTTGTGTTTGTGTTTGTGTTTGTGTTTGTGTTTGTGTGACATCAGAAAGCATGTGCTGAAGTGACACATCTGGATCTTTATATGGGCCTAACTGCATAGATTACTGCCAATATCTAAACACCTGCTTGTTGGAAACATCATATGATACATGGATGAGGTCTCCTACCAGGACACGGAGAACCTCATGCCAGCACGCCTTGTTTGGCTAAAGCCTGAGGCTTCTCACCATTTGGTATGACCTAATTTGTTACAAGCCACATCTGGACAGGAGGTAATGAAATAGATGGAGGCAGGTAGGTAGTTATGTTGGTAGATAGATAGATATGTGTGTTTGTGTTTGTGTGACATCAGAAAGCATGTGCTGAAGTGACAGATCTGGATCTTTATATGGGCCTAACTGCATAGATTACTGCCAATATCTAAACACCTGCTTGTTGGAAACATCATATGATACATGGATGAGGTCTCCTACCAGGACACGGAGAACCTCATGCCAGCACGCCTTGTTTGGCTAAAGCCTGAGGCTTCTCACCATTTGGTATGACCTCATTTGTTACAAGCCACATCTGGACAGGAGGTAATGAAATAGATGGAGGCAGGTAGGTAGTTATGTTGGTAGATAGATAGATATGTGTGTTTGTGTTTGTGTGACATCAGAAAGCATGTGCTGAAGTGACAGATCTGGATCTTTATATGGGCCTAACTGCATAGATTACTGCCAATATCTAAACACCTGCTTGTTGGAAACATCATATGATACATGGATGAGGTCTCCTACCAGGACACGGAGAACCTCATGCCAGCACGCCTTGTTTGGCTAAAGCCTGAGGCTTCTCACCATTTGGTATGACCTCATTTGTTACAAGCCACATCTGGACAGGAGGTAAGCAAATAGATGGAGGCAGGTAGGTAGTTATGTTGTTAGATAGATAGATAGATAGATAGATAGATAGATAGATAGATAGATAGATAGATAGATAGATAGATAGATAGATAGATAGATAGATAGATAGATAGATAGATATGTGTGTTTGTGTTTGTGTTTGTGTTTGTGTTTGTGTGACATCAGAAAGCATATGCTGAAGTGACAGATCTGGATCTTTATAAGGGCCTAACTGCATAGATTACTGCCATTATCTAACTACCTGTTTGTTGGAAACATCATACGATACATGGATAAGGTCTCGTACCAGGACAAGGAGAACCTCATGCCAACACGCCTTGTTTGGCTAAAGCCTGAGTCTTCTCACCATTTGGTATGACCTCATTCGTTACAAGCCACATCTGGACATGAGGTAAGCAAATAGATGGAGGCAGGTAGGTAGTTATGTTGGTAGATAGATCGATATGTGTGTTTGTGTTTGTGTTTGTGTGACATCATAAAGCATGTGCTGAAGTGACAGATCTGGATCTTTATAAGGGCCTAACTGCATAGATTACTGCCATTATCTAACTACCTGCTTGTTGGAAACATCATGTGATACATGGATGAGGTCTCGTACCAGGACACGGAGAACCTCATGCCAACACGCCTTGTTTGGCTAAAGCCTGAGTCTTCTCACCATTTGGTATGACCTCATTCGTTACAAGCCACATCTGGACAGGAGGTAAGCAAATAGATGGAGGCAGGTAGGTAGTTATGTTGTTAGATAGATAGATAGATAGATATGTGTGTTTGTGTTTGTGTTTGTGTTTGTGTTTGTGTGACATCAGAAAGCATGTGCTGAAGTGACAGATCTGGATCTTTATATGGGCCTAACTGCATAGATTACTGCCAATATCTAAACACCTGCTTGTTGGAAACATCATATGATACATGGATGAGGTCTCCTACCAGGACACGGAGAACCTCATGCCAGCACGCCTTGTTTGGCTAAAGCCTGAGTCTTCTCACCATTTGGTATGACCTCATTTGTTACAAGCCACATCTGGACAGGAGGTAAGCAAATAGATGGAGGCAGGTAGGTAGTTATGTTGTTAGATAGATAGATAGATAGATAGATAGATAGATAGATAGATAGATAGATAGATAGATAGATAGATAGATAGATAGATAGATAGATATGTGTGTTTGTGTTTGTGTTTGTGTTTGTGTGACATCAGAAAGCATATGCTGAAGTGACAGATCTGGATCTTTATAAGGGCCTAACTGCATAGATTACTGCCATTATCTAACTACCTGTTTGTTGGAAACATCATACGATACATGGATAAGGTCTCGTACCAGGACAAGGAGAACCTCATGCCAACACGCCTTGTTTGGCTAAAGCCTGAGTCTTCTCACCATTTGGTATGACCTCATTCGTTACAAGCCACATCTGGACATGAGGTAAGCAAATAGATGGAGGCAGGTAGGTAGTTATGTTGGTAGATAGATCGATATGTGTGTTTGTGTTTGTGTTTGTGTGACATCATAAAGCATGTGCTGAAGTGACAGATCTGGATCTTTATAAGGGCCTAACTGCATAGATTACTGCCATTATCTAACTACCTGCTTGTTGGAAACATCATGTGATACATGGATGAGGTCTCGTACCAGGACACGGAGAACCTCATGCCAACACGCCTTGTTTGGCTAAAGCCTGAGTCTTCTCACCATTTGGTATGACCTCATTCGTTACAAGCCACATCTGGACAGGAGGTAAGCAAATAGATGGAGGCAGGTAGGTAGTTATGTTGTTAGATAGATAGATAGATAGATAGATAGATAGATATGTGTGTTTGTGTTTGTGTTTGTGTTTGTGTTTGTGTTTGTGTGACATCAGAAAGCATGTGCTGAAGTGACACATCTGGATCTTTATATGGGCCTAACTGCATAGATTACTGCCAATATCTAAACACCTGCTTGTTGGAAACATCATATGATACATGGATGAGGTCTCCTACCAGGACACGGAGAACCTCATGCCAGCACGCCTTGTTTGGCTAAAGCCTGAGGCTTCTCACCATTTGGTATGACCTAATTTGTTACAAGCCACATCTGGACAGGAGGTAATGAAATAGATGGAGGCAGGTAGGTAGTTATGTTGGTAGATAGATAGATATGTGTGTTTGTGTTTGTGTGACATCAGAAAGCATGTGCTGAAGTGACAGATCTGGATCTTTATATGGGCCTAACTGCATAGATTACTGCCAATATCTAAACACCTGCTTGTTGGAAACATCATATGATACATGGATGAGGTCTCCTACCAGGACACGGAGAACCTCATGCCAGCACGCCTTGTTTGGCTAAAGCCTGAGGCTTCTCACCATTTGGTATGACCTCATTTGTTACAAGCCACATCTGGACAGGAGGTAATGAAATAGATGGAGGCAGGTAGGTAGTTATGTTGGTAGATAGATAGATATGTGTGTTTGTGTTTGTGTGACATCAGAAAGCATGTGCTGAAGTGACAGATCTGGATCTTTATATGGGCCTAACTGCATAGATTACTGCCAATATCTAAACACCTGCTTGTTGGAAACATCATATGATACATGGATGAGGTCTCCTACCAGGACACGGAGAACCTCATGCCAGCACGCCTTGTTTGGCTAAAGCCTGAGGCTTCTCACCATTTGGTATGACCTCATTTGTTACAAGCCACATCTGGACAGGAGGTAAGCAAATAGATGGAGGCAGGTAGGTAGTTATGTTGTTAGATAGATAGATAGATAGATAGATAGATAGATAGATAGATAGATAGATAGATAGATAGATAGATAGATAGATAGATAGATAGATAGATAGATAGATAGATAGATATGTGTGTTTGTGTTTGTGTTTGTGTTTGTGTTTGTGTGACATCAGAAAGCATATGCTGAAGTGACAGATCTGGATCTTTATAAGGGCCTAACTGCATAGATTACTGCCATTATCTAACTACCTGTTTGTTGGAAACATCATACGATACATGGATAAGGTCTCGTACCAGGACAAGGAGAACCTCATGCCAACACGCCTTGTTTGGCTAAAGCCTGAGTCTTCTCACCATTTGGTATGACCTCATTCGTTACAAGCCACATCTGGACATGAGGTAAGCAAATAGATGGAGGCAGGTAGGTAGTTATGTTGGTAGATAGATCGATATGTGTGTTTGTGTTTGTGTTTGTGTGACATCATAAAGCATGTGCTGAAGTGACAGATCTGGATCTTTATAAGGGCCTAACTGCATAGATTACTGCCATTATCTAACTACCTGCTTGTTGGAAACATTATGTGATACATGGATGAGGTCTCGTACCAGGACACGGAGAACCTCATGCCAACACGCCTTGTTTGGCTAAAGCCTGAGTCTTCTCACCATTTGGTATGACCTCATTCGTTACAAGCCACATCTGGACAGGAGGTAAGCAAATAGATGGAGGCAGGTAGGTAGTTATGTTGTTAGATAGATAGATAGATATGTGTGTTTGTGTTTGTGTTTGTGTTTGTGTTTGTGTGACATCAGAAAGCATGTGCTGAAGTGACAGATCTGGATCTTTATATGGGCCTAACTGCATAGATTACTGCCAATATCTAAACACCTGCTTGTTGGAAACATCATATGATACATGGATGAGGTCTCCTACCAGGACACGGAGAACCTCATGCCAGCACGCCTTGTTTGGCTAAAGCCTGAGGCTTCTCACCATTTGGTATGACCTCATTTGTTACAAGCCACATCTGGACAGGAGGTAAGCAAATAGATGGAGGCAGGTAGGTAGTTATGTTGTTAGATAGATAGATAGATAGATAGATAGATAGATAGATAGATAGATAGATAGATAGATAGATAGATAGATAGATAGATAGATAGATATGTGTGTTTGTGTTTGTGTTTGTGTTTGTGTGACATCAGAAAGCATATGCTGAAGTGACAGATCTGGATCTTTATAAGGGCCTAACTGCATAGATTACTGCCATTATCTAACTACCTGTTTGTTGGAAACATCATACGATACATGGATAAGGTCTCGTACCAGGACAAGGAGAACCTCATGCCAACACGCCTTGTTTGGCTAAAGCCTGAGTCTTCTCACCATTTGGTATGACCTCATTCGTTACAAGCCACATCTGGACATGAGGTAAGCAAATAGATGGAGGCAGGTAGGTAGTTATGTTGGTAGATAGATCGATATGTGTGTTTGTGTTTGTGTTTGTGTGACATCATAAAGCATGTGCTGAAGTGACAGATCTGGATCTTTATAAGGGCCTAACTGCATAGATTACTGCCATTATCTAACTACCTGCTTGTTGGAAACATCATGTGATACATGGATGAGGTCTCGTACCAGGACACGGAGAACCTCATGCCAACACGCCTTGTTTGGCTAAAGCCTGAGTCTTCTCACCATTTGGTATGACCTCATTCGTTACAAGCCACATCTGGACAGGAGGTAAGCAAATAGATGGAGGCAGGTAGGTAGTTATGTTGTTAGATAGATAGATAGATATGTGTGTTTGTGTTTGTGTTTGTGTTTGTGTGACATCAGAAAGCATGTGCTGAAGTGACAGATCTGGATCTTTATATGGGCCTAACTGCATAGATTACTGCCAATATCTAAACACCTGCTTGTTGGAAACATCATATGATACATGGATGAGGTCTCCTACCAGGACACGGAGAACCTCATGCCAGCACGCCTTGTTTGGCTAAAGCCTGAGGCTTCTCACCATTTGGTATGACCTCATTTGTTACAAGCCACATCTGGACAGGAGGTAAGCAAATAGATGGAGGCAGGTAGGTAGTTATGTTGTTAGATAGATAGATAGATAGATAGATAGATAGATAGATAGATAGATAGATAGATAGATAGATAGATAGATAGATAGATAGATAGATAGATAGATAGATAGATAGATAGATAGATAGATATGTGTGTTTGTGTTTGTGTTTGTGTTTGTGTTTGTGTGACATCAGAAAGCATATGCTGAAGTGACAGATCTGGATCTTTATAAGGGCCTAACTGCATAGATTACTGCCATTATCTAACTACCTGTTTGTTGGAAACATCATACGATACATGGATAAGGTCTCGTACCAGGACAAGGAGAACCTCATGCCAACACGCCTTGTTTGGCTAAAGCCTGAGTCTTCTCACCATTTGGTATGACCTCATTCGTTACAAGCCACATCTGGACATGAGGTAAGCAAATAGATGGAGGCAGGTAGGTAGTTATGTTGGTAGATAGATCGATATGTGTGTTTGTGTTTGTGTTTGTGTGACATCATAAAGCATGTGCTGAAGTGACAGATCTGGATCTTTATAAGGGCCTAACTGCATAGATTACTGCCATTATCTAACTACCTGCTTGTTGGAAACATCATGTGATACATGGATGAGGTCTCGTACCAGGACACGGAGAACCTCATGCCAACACGCCTTGTTTGGCTAAAGCCTGAGTCTTCTCACCATTTGGTATGACCTCATTCGTTACAAGCCACATCTGGACAGGAGGTAAGCAAATAGATGGAGGCAGGTAGGTAGTTATGTTGTTAGATAGATAGATAGATATGTGTGTTTGTGTTTGTGTTTGTGTTTGTGTTTGTGTGACATCAGAAAGCATGTGCTGAAGTGACAGATCTGGATCTTTATATGGGCCTAACTGCATAGATTACTGCCAATATCTAAACACCTGCTTGTTGGAAACATCATATGATACATGGATGAGGTCTCCTACCAGGACACGGAGAACCTCATGCCAGCACGCCTTGTTTGGCTAAAGCCTGAGGCTTCTCACCATTTGGTATGACCTCATTTGTTACAAGCCACATCTGGACAGGAGGTAAGCAAATAGATGGAGGCAGGTAGGTAGTTATGTTGTTAGATAGATAGATAGATAGATAGATAGATAGATAGATAGATAGATAGATAGATAGATAGATAGATAGATAGATAGATAGATAGATAGATAGATAGATAGATAGATAGATATGTGTGTTTGTGTTTGTGTTTGTGTTTGTGTTTGTGTGACATCAGAAGGCATATGCTGAAGTGACAGATCTGGATCTTTATAAGGGCCTAACTGCATAGATTACTGCCATTATCTAACTACCTGTTTGTTGGAAACATCATACGATACATGGATAAGGTCTCGTACCAGGACAAGGAGAACCTCATGCCAACACGCCTTGTTTGGCTAAAGCCTGAGTCTTCTCACCATTTGGTATGACCTCATTCGTTACAAGCCACATCTGGACATGAGGTAAGCAAATAGATGGAGGCAGGTAGGTAGTTATGTTGGTAGATAGATAGATATGTGTGTTTGTGTTTGTGTTTGTGTGACATCATAAAGCATGTGCTGAAGTGACAGATCTGGATCTTTATAAGGGCCTAACTGCATAGATTACTGCCATTATCTAACTACCTGCTTGTTGGAAACATCATGTGATACATGGATGAGGTCTCGTACCAGGACACGGAGAACCTCATGCCAACACGCCTTGTTTGGCTAAAGCCTGAGTCTTCTCACCATTTGGTATGACCTCATTCGTTACAAGCCACATCTGGACAGGAGGTAAGCAAATAGATGGAGGCAGGTAGGTAGTTATGTTGTTAGATAGATAGATAGATATGTGTGTTTGTGTTTGTGTTTGTGTTTGTGTTTGTGTGACATCAGAAAGCATGTGCTGAAGTGACAGATCTGGATCTTTATATGGGCCTAACTGCATAGATTACTGCCAATATCTAAACACCTGCTTGTTGGAAACATCATATGATACATGGATGAGGTCTCCTACCAGGACACGGAGAACCTCATGCCAGCACGCCTTGTTTGGCTAAAGCCTGAGGCTTCTCACCATTTGGTATGACCTAATTTGTTACAAGCCACATCTGGACAGGAGGTAAGCAAATAGATGGAGGCAGGTAGGTAGTTATGTTGTTAGATAGATAGATAGATATATAGATAGATAGATAGATAGATAGATAGATAGATAGATAGATAGATAGATAGATAGATAGATAGATAGATAGATAGATAGATAGATAGATAGATATGTGTGTTTGTGTTTGTGTTTGTGTGACATCAGAAAGCATGTGCTGAAGTGACAGATCTGGATCTTTATAAGGGCCTAACTGCATAGATTACTGCCATTATCTAACTACCTGCTTGTTGGAAACATCATATGATACATGGATGAGGTCTCCTACCAGGACACGGAGAACCACATGCCAACACGCCTTGTTTGGCTAAAGCCTGAGGCTTCTCACCATTTGGTATGACCTCATTAGTTACAAGCCACATCTGGACAGGAGGTAAGCAAATAGATGGAGGCAGGTAGGTAGTTATGTTGGTAGATACATAGATATGTGTGTTTGTGTTTGTGTGACATCAGAAAGCATGTGCTGAAGTGACAGATCTGGATCTTTATAAGGGCCTAACTGCATAGATTACTGCCATTATCTAAATACCTGCTTGTTGGAAACATCATGTGATACATGGATGAGGTCTCCTACCAGGACACGGAGAACCTCATGCCAACACGCCTTGTTTGGCTAAAGCCTGAGGCTTCTCACCATTTGGTATGACCTCATTTGTTACAAGCCACATCTGGACAGGAGGTAAGCAAATAGATGGAGGCAGGTAGGTAGTTATGTTGGTAGATACATAGATATGTGTGTTTGTGTTTGTGTGACATCAGAAAGCATGTGCTGAAGTGACAGATCTGGATCTATATAAGGGCCTAACTGCATAGATTACTGCCATTATCTAACTACCTGCTTGTTGGAAACATCATACGATACATGGATGAGGTGTCCTACCAGGACACGGAGAACCTCATGCCAACACGCCTTGTTTGGCTAAAGCCTGAGTCTTCTCACCATTTGGTATGAACTCATTTGTTACAAGCCACATCTGGACAGGAGGTAAGCAAATAGATGGAGGCAGGTAGGTAGTTATGTTGGTAGATAGATAGATATGTGTGTTTGTGTTTGTGTGACATCAGAAAGCATGTGCTGAACTGACAGATCTGGATCTTTATAAGGGCCTAACTGCATAGATTACTGCCATTATCTAACTACCTGCTTGTTGGAAACATCATATGATACATGGATGAGGTCTCCTACCAGGACACGGAGAACCTCATGCCAACACGCCTTGTTTGGCTAAAGCCTGAGTCTTCTCACCATTTGGTATGACCTCATTTGTTACAAGCCACATCTGGACAGGAGGTAAGCAAATAGATGGATGCAGGTAGGTAGTTATGTTGTGAGATAGATAGATAGATAGATATGTGTGTTTGTGTTTGTGTTTGTGTGACATCAGAAAGCATGTGCTGAAGTGACAGATCTGGATCTTTATAAGGGCCTAACTGCATAGATTACTGCCATTATCTAACTACCTGCTTGTTGGAAACATCATGTGATACATGGATGAGGTCTCCTACCAGGACACAGAGAACCTCATGCCAGCACGCCTTGTTTGGCTAAAGCCTGAGTCTTCTCACCATTTGGTATGACCTCATTCGTTACAAGCCACATCTGGACAGGAGGTAAGCAAATAGATGGAGGCAGGTAGGTAGTTATGTTGTTAGATAGATAGATAGATAGATAGATAGATAGATAGATATGTGTGTTTGTGTTTGTGTTTGTGTTTGTGTGACATCAGAAAGCATTTGCTGAAGTGACAGAGCTGGATCTTTATAAGGGCCTAACTGCATAGATTACTGCCATTATCTAACTACCTGCTTGTTGGAAACATCATGTGATACATGGATGAGGTCTCCTACCAGGACACGGAGAACCTCATGCCAACACGCCTTGTTTGGCTAAAGCCTGAGTCTTCTCACCATTTGGTATGACCTCATTTGTTACAAGCCACATCTGGACAGGAGGTAAGCAAATAGATGGAGGCAGGTAGGTAGTTATGTTGGTAGATAGATAGATAGATATGTGTGTTTGTGTTTGTGTGACATCAGAAAGCATGTGCTGAAGTGACAGATCTGGATCTTTATAAGGGCCTAACTGCATAGATTACTGCCATTATCTAACTACTTGCTTGTTGGAAACATCATATGATACATGGATGATGTCTCCTACCAGGACACGGAGAACCTCATGCCAGCACGCCTTGTTTGGATAAAGCCTGAGGCTTCTCACCATTTGGTATGACCTAATTTATTACAAGCCACATCTGGACAGGAGGTAAGCAAATAGATGGAGGCAGGTAGGTAGTTATGTTGGTAGATAGATAGATAGATAGATAGATAGATAGATAGATAGATAGATAGATAGATAGATAGATAGATAGATAGATAGATAGATAGATAGATAGATAGATAGATAGATAGATAGATAGATAGATATGTGTGTTTGTGTGACATCAGAAAGCATGTGCTGAAGTCACAGATCTGGACGTTTATAATGGACTAACTGCATAGATTACTGCCATTATCTAAGTGCCTGCTTGTTGGAAACATCATATAATACATGAATGACGTCTCCTATCAGGACATGGAGAACCTCATTCCAGCACGCCTTGTTTGGCTAAAGCCTGAGGCTTCTCACCATTTGGTATGACCTAATTTGTTACAAGCCACATCTGGACAGGAGGTAAGCAAATAGATAGAGGCAGGTAGGTAGTTATGTTGGTAGATAGATAGATAGATAGATAGATAGATAGATAGATAGATAGATAGATAGATAGATAGATATGTGTGTTTGTGTTTGTGTGACATCAGAAAGGATGTGCTGAACTGACCGATCTGAATCTTTATAAGGGCCTAACTGCATAGATTACTGCCATTATCTAACTACCTGCTTGTTGGAAACATCATACGATACATGGATGAGGTCTCCTACCAGGACACGGAGAACCTCATGCCAGCACGCCTTGTTTGGCTAAAGCCTGAGGCTTCTCACCATTTGGTATGACCTCATTCGTTACAAGCCACATCTGGACAGGAGGTAAGCAAATAGATGGAGGCAGGTAAGTAGTTATGTTGTTAGATAGATAGATAGATATGTGTGTTTGTGTTTGTGTTTGTGTTTGTGTGACATCAGAAAGCATGTGCTGAAGTGACAGATCTGGACGTTTATAATGGACTAACTGCATAGATTACTGCCATTATCTAAGTACCTGCTTGTTGAAAACATCATAAAATACATGGATGAGGTCTCCTTCCAGGACACGGAGAACCTCATGCCAGCACGCCTTGTTTGGCTAAAGCCTGAGGCTTCTCACCATTTGGTATGACCTAATTTGTTACAAGCCACATCTGGACAGGAGGTAAGCAAATAGATGGAGGCAGGTAGGTAGTTATGTTGGTAGAAAGATAGATATGTGTGTTTGTGTTTGTGTGACTTCAGAAAGCATGTGCTGAAGTGACAGATCTGGACGTTTATAATGGACTAACTGCATAGATTACTGCCATTATCTAAGGACCTGCTTGTTGGAAACATCATATAATACATGGATGAGGTCTCCTACCAGGACACGGAGAACCTCATGCCAGCACGCCTTGTTTGGCTAAAGCCTGAGGCTTCTCACCATTTGGTATGACCTCATTTGTTACAAGCCACATCTGGACAGGAGGTAAGCAAATAAATGGAGGCAGGTAGGTAGTTATGTTGGTAGATAGATAGATATGTGTGTTTGTGTTTGTGTGACATCAGAAAGCATGTGCTGAACTGACTGATCTGGATCTTTATAAGGGCCTAACTGCATAGATTACTGCCATTATCTAACTACCTGCTTGTTGGAAACATCATGTGATACATGGATGAGGTCTCCTACCAGGACACGGAGAACCTCATGCCAGCACGCCTTGTTTGGCTAAAGCCTGAGGCTTCTCTGTGTGTATTTACTGTACTGGCAAACACCTTGGATGAGAATCAAATTTCATTGTAATGTAAATTATAATGACAATAAAGGCGATTCTGAAGTCTTTTTTAATCGACGTTTGTTTCTAATAAGCTGAATAAATGTTCAAACCATTGAAAATATATAATTAAATATAGAGTTTAACAAAACAACCCCCACTCCTTACTAAGAAACATGTGCAGTATGTTTTAGAAATAGTGACGTGTTTGGCAGGTTGCTCCAACTTCACCATATACAATTCTGATGCCCTCTGCATCAACTTTTCCACTGAGAAAGTAATTATAAGCATCTAAATTGCAGTAAGCTTTCACTGCCTGTGTGAACACACTGTTTCAGCAACATAGTAATGATACACATCTGGGTTTGTCACTTCAGATAAACATTTGGAAACAGTGGGGAAAATGCCTTAAATTCTTCATGTCTGAGACTCAGTTTTGTTTTCTTTCATCTCTGTGATCTCCAATCACATTCTGTCTTTCAATTTAGTACAATCTTAATGATGCATAAGAACAATCAGACCATCTTGTTGATTCAAAAGCTTTATTAGCATTAGAACTTCACATTAAACATTAAATACATGAAATTACAACATCTTCAGGATCTTTTCTGTAGATTAAATATCTTTTAAAGACAACCAGATCATACAGAATTCAGAAACAATGACAAATACAGTTTGAGCTGAGCCACTACAACACTGCCAGCTAACACACTTCAGAAACCGGCCATCCATGAACCCACCTACACTCTCACAACACTCCCGTTAAATGCTTCAACACTAAAAGAAAACAAAACAGGTATTTCCCCGATATACCCTTCAATAACTAAGGGATCATTTAAACACAAGATCCTCTCTGACTGAGGAAAAAAGACAAATCAGGTAGGGGTTGTTTAAGTGCATTACTGCCAGTCAAATTACTGGAGCAATTTGATATTCAGTGCCTGTACTTTTGGTGAAAGCTTGGTTGAGTCCAGGTCCATCAGGATTTTCTGGTACACCTCGAATGTACGCATGCTTTTTGGATAACTCAAGTTGAGTGTGTAGATCAGCCCATAAAGCATCACACATGTATTGCTGACACTCTGCAGGTTATGGAGAACTTCCACACCTTCCAGCACAACACCAACATCAGCAAAGCGTCCATTACCATCAGGACCATGACCCTCTGCTCGGCAACATCTGCCTCAGCCTCTCTGGATTCAATGTCCTGGAACAGAAAGAACAGGATGATGAGCTGTGTGACCCTAACCTGGACCACCAAAATCTAAGCAGCTCATCCTTAGGCCAACTGAATGTTAATTTGAAGATATTTCTTTAAAGCAGTGGTGTGCACAGACATTTTGGGGGGCAAGTACTCGGGGGGGGGGGTTGAAGGGCACTGTTTAGCGCACGTGGTACACCTAATTATAAAAAAAATTACAAGCACATGTTGAATGAAATTTGACATTTTATTTGTAACATTCTCTAAACGCGAGTTTTCAACGGAGAAAAGTCACGCAGCCAACTGATAAAATTCATATCCAATATTAACTATATACAGTAATTTTTAAGTCCTTCAGTTAACTTCTGTTTACCCTCCACTGTCTGCAGGCCTTGTTGCATATATTTTGCAATTAGTAAATCAATATAGGCCTACAATTAAGACAGTACAAAGACCAAAAAGAACAAGAAGGAGTTATAGGCTACTGAGTGTTGTCATTACATGAATGCAGATGGGCATTTTTCACAGGTAATGGGGAACTTCCAGTTTCTTCTTTCACAAATGAATGTGTTAATTTATGTTGTCTAACAAAACCTATACAACAGAAAATGTTCAGCTTAACACATAGATCTGCAAACTCTACCTTAATTATTTGTATGTGGTCGTCCTCACGACCAGTCAGCTAAAAATGCTTAGTAGTTTGGTGCTGTATGAGACATTTTACTGCACAACAAAATGGTTTCACGTTGGTCTTAGAGGGCAAACGGTACGATTTGACTTGATGTGTATGTGACTTGGCTGGTGGGGCACGGGAGAAGTCTATCTGTGACCGTGCGTGCTGTGCTGAAGACGCTTCCTTCCACTCGCTGAACTGAACTGTTGCTGCAGCGCATCTGTTGTTAAAGGAAGAGAGAGGTCGGGCGTGTGCGAGGTGGTGGCTCATTTCAGGGCATTGTTTTTAATCGCTCAGGTTTTCAAAAGATCATTTCAAACCGACCTCAGTAAAATGAAAACCGAAGTTTCTAAAGGGCACTTTCGTTGATAAAGGGCAGAGTTGCTGGTGCTTTAGCACCACCTGATGTCTATGTGTGCACGCCACTGCTTTAAAGCACTGCATATATGTGTTCATGAGAATGAGATGGATGCATGTTCAAGGTAACAATGACCTTAAGACCTTTGATCACCTCCTAAAAGCCTGGAAAAAAAGAAAAAGTCATAAGGATGCATTGTGTGTTTTTGTTAACATGAGATTATATACAGTCTTCTCTCAAATTGTGGACTTTTCAATCAAGATGACAACAACAATTAAAAACTCTGACAAATATTCTTTACAGTAGACTTGTTCTCACGTGTTTAAGGGTTGATCCACCACTGGGGGTAAGGCATTGTGCTTCTTTAAGACAGAGGGATTTCTGGGGAGACTGCAGAGCCTGCTCTTTTCCTAATGAAGCCTTTGACCTGCTAAAGAAATGCAGTTAACAACACACCACCTAAAAATACATCTAACAATACAGAACCAGGAACCCTCCCACTGATTTTATTCAGATCAGCGATGTAAATACGTAGCTAGTAGCTGCTGTAAGAGCCAAATAAGAAACTGTTCATTGGTGCAGGGAAAACGGATTGAAGAAAAGGAGGCAAACCTCTCCAACCACCTCTCCCTCTCTTCTACAGTCTTCCTGTAACGAATGGAACACGCGAGGAGAGATCCTGATGCGGAAGTGAGTGCTTTTTATTAAGATAATTCAGTACAGCAGGCCACGTAGAGCACACAGTGGTGTTATGCTGGTGTAGGGCTGTAGTGGAGTAGCGGTGGTCAGAACGGTCCGAGGTCGAGAGGCGAGAGCAGAGTCCGGGAGGTATCCAGGGGTCAGGCGGGAGACGTGGTCTAGGGGGCAAGCAGAGTTCGGGACACAGGCAGACAGACCGGAGAAAAGGCTTGGTATGCAACAACATGGAGGCAATACTTCGCAACCAGGAAGTGTAGTTCTGGTGCTTAAGTATGTATGGAATGTGGGCGTGGTGGTGAAACAGGTGAACTTGATTATGTCATCGGCTATTCCTGACACTTCCTTCTCTACTCATCTTTTCTCTCTCCTAAGCTCTTGTAGGGGTAAGGTTTATTCTCCTTCTTACTCTCATCACTGGAATAATACACTTGATGCACAGGCTCCACTACATCCTGACAGGAAGACCTTCATTTCCTGCGTATACTATAAGTTTAAGTGATTAATCAGGTGTGCAGTACTACTCTTGAATATTTTGCACTTTTCTGCCAAGGTGACAATAAATAATCTGACAATTATCATATAAAGGAGTAGTGTTGTTCTCACATGTTTGAGTTGAGCCTGGGCACCTGATAAATCACCTAAAACAATAGTATGGTAGAGGAAATAAAGATGCAGTCTTCCAGTCAGGGAGTAGTAGTGTGTGTGCATCATACCTGTTATGTCTAAAGCTGACTCACATTGTGTTTTGCCCAGTTTTTTGCAAATTGGTCACAAAACTTTACCTTGTGACGTAATAAACAAGAGAGGTGCTGAGCAGCATTGAAAAGCTGAAATGATTCAACTTTTCAGCACCCGTAAAGAAGTGAGCTGTCTTGTCTTGGCCTAAGAGAGGACAGTAGGAGTGAGAGGAAGGTTGGAGGGAGGATGATAAAGAAGAGAAACAGGGCCTGAAATTCATTTTTCAAAATGAGTGGGAATTCCCCCCTTAAATGTGTCACATAAGGGGGATTTCTACATTTTGGGGGGGGGATACTTCTGGTGAACCTGAATACACACATATATATATAATATATAATACAGGTCTTGCTGTGCAGATCAGGGTAGAGAAGAACCAAGAGACAAGTTACAATGTATATATTTTATATACATGTATATATATGGTTCTTCTCTACCCTGATCTGTCCTCTCCTTGGTCTTTCTTTTCTAAATAAAAAAAAAAACATTCCAACTGCTCTCTTGGAGGGCCAAGCTCTGAAATTAGCATACATTGGTTAGGCTTGTTATAACTTAATTTTACCTCTGTTTTGTGTGCTGAAATGTGTCATCACATCACAATCAGCTGACTGGGCATCAGGCAGAATTTTATGCATTGCAGTAATCCAGGGTTGCCAACTCTCACGCAATGAGCGTGAGACACACGCATTTGACCGTCTTCACACGTACAAACGCCACATCCGATTTCTCACGCTGAAAAAATCTAGTTTATTTACCTCTGATCTACATCTATGATTCAATGAGTTACTAGTTCGCTCTGGAGCCACTAGTTCGCTTATATCGCTCTGATATAATACTTAATGTGTCCATTTTACACCCCCCCCCCAACAATTTACACACGCACACCCCACCCCCGGCCTATATTTTACACACACGCCGCCACCCCCCTCCCTCCCTCCTAAAATCAAATCTCACTCAAAGTGATAAAGTTGGCAACCCTGGTAATCTGTTTTTTTGCACTTCTCCTCCGTTATCGACCACCACTTTCAGATCAGCCTCGCGATTTCTTTTCAGTGCTGCTGTATGAGAGACACTAGCCGAGTGGCGACTTAAAGTCGATGTTTTGTAGCATCGGCTGGTAAAAGGCACAGCACTGTACATTTTACAAATCGAGCAGCTCATTTCACCGCTATTAAGTTCGAGCCAAGGATATATTCTTGGCCAGTTGGACTGAAACATATCTTTGGACTGCTGCTTTAGTTTACTACCGTCACCTGTCTGTGAATCCTGAGGATTAGTTTGGTCAACGTCACCGCCGCTGCGGTGCTAGGAAGAGTGAGAGCGCCGAGTGCAGCGTCCAGTACGGACGTCGGTCTGTCCGACTATCTGTCCGTCTCACAATACAAACCGAGCTATGTTTTGCTGAACGTTTTCGCTGTAATTGTGTGCGGGAAGTTTCCCGCATTATTATGGCTAAAATTGCGGGAATCGAAGAAATAGTGCGCAATTCCCGCAATCCCGCACTGAAATTCAGGCCCTGAGAAAGAACCAACCTTTCCCTAACCTTCCCATGTCTCTCCCTTTACTCCTCGACTGTTGGAAACACCCCCTTCTAGTCAACATTCAGCCCCAAGAGCAAAAATAATTCATGCTTCCAACTACACTGCTTTATGACTTACCTCTTGACATCTGGCTTTGGCTTTTCTGACTGCCTCAGATCCTCAGCTGCCTTTTCACAGAGAAAAACACTAATTATCCCATTGTTTCTCTCCATGAACAGCAATGCTAAACATACTACAAGAAAGACAGGAATGACATATTTGTAAATTACATTGTAGAAGGAACAAAATTGAGAATAACCCATTAAGACCAAATTTGTCACCTTTTTAAATTCCCATGCAAAATTGTGTGAAGGTACACTGGTGGGAGAGGAGTGAGTATGAGAGAAAGAAAGATACAGAGAAGACAGTAGGGGACAACAGTGAAAAGAGCAGGATGGAGAGAAAAAGAGACTGAGAGGAGAGTAGATGAAGACAAAGTATGAGAGGGAGACGGTGTGAAATGGACAACTGCTAATCAGGCTTGTATTCAGGGTTCATACACTTTTTTGACAACTAATTTCCATGACTTTTCCATGACTTTCAGACAAATTTCAATGACTGTACATTCTCTAAACATATGTGTAGACACAAAAAATAAGAAAAAATCCAGGCTAAAATTCCACAGTATATCATCAATTAATGAAAAGACACATAATTGAAAAAATAAACATTTACCGTATTTTCAATATCAATATAAGCCGCATCTAAGTTTTTTTAATGGAAAATGTTGTAGCTATAAGCCGTATCCGGGCTAAAAGCCGGTGAGTTCCCGCTTACCGACGGGTCTGGTTAACGACGGACGGAGTTACGACCGACTTTTCTTAATTTCGTGCGGTGCGTGGAGGTGCAGTGGCAGCACTGTGGAGTGTAGTGGAGTGTTGTGTTGTGTAGTGTTGTGTACGATAAGCTGAAGCAGCACAGCCTCCACCGCAGCCCATCTCGGCAACGCGGTCGCTCTTTCTCACGCTGTACGCACGAGAACATTGTTAGTTTTTTTCTATTCTGTGTTTACGATCAAGGCGTGTCTAAATCTAGGTTCGTGCTTAACGACGAAAACTGCTTTGCGTCGGACTTTTCAGTCTCTAACCCCAACGTTAACCAGTTGGTTAACCACACAGTGCACATTTTGCATGCCCCGTGTCCTTGTCTTTCTCAAGCCATAGCTTGTATTTGTCCAACTGAAGCAGCCATAGTTGAATCGGCATTTACCAGCATTACGCTGATTTACACGTCATCAAAGTACAATCTACAGCTCCGCTTGGAGTCCAACGCTAACGTAGCGAACTAACCTGTGAAGTTACGTTAGTGGTCCGCACAAAGAAAAAACATGGCTATATTATATATGTTTATTTTTTCTTCCGGTTATCGACATATATTTATTGTGTCAAGCAAATTTCCATGACTTTTCCAAAACATTTGAGTATTTTTAGTTTTTCCAAAACTTATCCAGGCCTGGAAATTGCTATTTTCAAATTCCATAACTTTTCCAGGTTTTTCATGACCGTACGAACCCTGTGTATTGGTTATAGTTTCAGTTAACATGTCCACGTACTTGCCATATGTTCAAAGAAGACAAGAAGGCTTCCTTCTGTGTGATGTTCTCAAGGCGCTGGAGTTCATAAGCAGATAGTCCACAACATGCATCCTAGTGATCCCCCCACCACACACACACACACACACACACACACACACACAC
Organism: Brachyhypopomus gauderio; assembly: GCF_052324685.1. Lineage (NCBI taxonomy): Eukaryota > Metazoa > Chordata > Actinopteri > Gymnotiformes > Hypopomidae > Brachyhypopomus > Brachyhypopomus gauderio. The sequence goes on along the minus strand of NW_027506926.1, from coordinate 266,509 downwards.
ACACACACACACACACACACACACACACACACACACACACACACACACACACACACAAATATTAGAATCCAGCTGATCAGAACCAAGAATCAAAATGACTTGACATTATTTGAAAGGCATTTCTTACTTAACACTTCCAAATCATGCTGCTGGGTCATAAGAAATATGAAGTGTCTGTGTCCTCACCTTGTTGTTTTGGTGAGAATTGTCATCCTTTGCATAGTAAAGGCGTTTAGGTTTGGGTGCCCCAACCTGGCCCACTTTATCCTCAGGTTCCTCTGGACCAAGTGGATTTACTTCCTACAAAGCGACAGCACTACCACCACTTTACTTTTGGGAATTTCTCATTCTAAACAAACAAGCCATTGGACTTAATGATAAACTACTGGTGGTCAAGGTCAATGTGTTCTCATGTCTATCCCATTCTCATGAACGGCACGTTACCCGGCACATCTGGATGGAAATTCCATCTGGCACAAAAGACAGTAGGCTGACATACCCCGTATTCTTTAACCAGTGTGCCCAGGTCTTCATTGAGGTAGATGCTCAGACAACTCAGCACACAATCACGCCTCACATTGATGTCTTCATTCTGGGAAAACAAACAAACACATGATTCATGCTTGTTAGTGTCAGAGACTCAATAAAACACAGGTGCTGAGGCTAACAAAGTCACTGACATTTCCCTAGTGGACCACCCCATCTGTAAAACACTCCAACAAAGTTATTTGTACTCACGACTAAGCTTGTGAAGCACATTGACACCCCTCCCCCCTAAAAAAAAAAGACACTTTTATATTGCAGATTTGCATGAATCACAGAAATGCCATATTGTGCATTCACAGCACAGAATTTTGTCAAAATGTAATGAGTTTGCACCTACCAAAACACCTCCATGGCACGAGTTCTCAAGTTCACCTTTAAATAAGCAGACAGCGCCTAGTTTATTACAAAATGAGTATACTAAATGTTGTGGACAAAGAGAATGCTTTCCGGCTTGCTTTGCAACTGATATAACTAGTAATTTTAACCTGCATGAAAACCAACCGCAATAGGTTAGTTTAATCCAGTATCAAACTGTATTACCGAACTAGCTAAGATGTCATGAAAAAGCAAGCCTGTTCGCTGTGATGTTAGCATGTGTTGGTATTGTCTTGTCCAGCAACACGATCGACATAAAACTACTTAAAATAATCAAGAACTATACAAATACATTTACATTGATGTGATGCGATATAAACTGCACGATTAGGACACATTTGAAAGTAATAAAACAGGATGTCTCGGATTGCTTACCGTGGCATGGACGACTGCTACCCACATGAACCTGCCTGCTGGAGACCCGCGGGAGAGCAGCGCATTTCATTTCTCATAACTTCAATGAAAACCAGTCACATACATTTTATATAACAGAATCTTGTTTGATTTACAACTGTAATTATTTCAACTGTGTTGGTATAAATTAACTAATTACATTCAAGACATTTTAGAATTGATTAGATTATGTAGATAATAATTAATGTTAAGGCATAAATATAAAATATATGAGTTTTTAAATAAAATCAAATAGATGTAAATGCATAAAATGAATCATTTCTGCCATGAATCATTTCTGTGAGTGTAACAAACTAAAGACAAAAAACACTAAAAGGTCAGTTTGTGTAGTATTGCTTTTAATCTGTCAATAGAGCATTTACAGACTTTCAGAAGAGTCAAAAACACCACCATGATTTCCATGGAATCCCAGTTAAAACATGTATGCCAGGGGTAATCAATTATATCTTTCCGCGGTCCAATTTTGGTCCGGGTCGGCGGTGTCGAACGTAAGTTGTTGAGCGGGGAGGGGGGGGGGGGGGGGGGCGAACGTAACACTCGTCACGGAATGTTTTTCCAGTAGCCCTGAAATAAATGCTCCGGTTTAAAATTTAGTCTCCCGTAAAAATAAAAAAATATTTTTGGAATTTGGGTCCGTATCCAGTTAATCGGGAATGTGATTGGATCCGGACCGCCATTTGGTGACCCCTGAGGTATGCACATTTCACATCAGCTTTAGTCACATATTAAAAACTAATTAAATTATTGAAACACATTGAAATTTCCGGACTAATATATTTACAGGAATCCAAAACACACAATAACACTTTGTAAGCAAGTGTAGTCCATGCTTTCTGTAGGTCACGGAATAGAGGTGATGCAGAGATTTTAAGGAGGGTGTCATGTCTAGCCCCGCCTCCCTGTCAATCATGTATCACTTTTTAGTCTGTTCAGTCACGCCCCATGTTACTTCCCCTTCAGCTGTGTCTCATTTGTAATTTAGTTCTGGTATTTAATCGTTGGTGTTCAGTCTTTGTGGGTTATTGTAAGGTGATGGTGCATATTATAGTGAAACTTATTGTGAAAGTAAAAATTATAGTGACCGTTTGTGGTCCGTTTTGGTCTGTGGTTTGTGGTCTGTTGTGTTTTGGATGTCAGATTTAATTAATCTTTCTATATTTCTGTTTTGTTCATGGCTTCTCGTGTCTGTAGATGTCTGTGTGTGTAGTTTGTTAAGTTTTAGTGTTCTGTTATATGTCAGGTTGCTGGTCGAGTCTGTTGTCTTTATGTCTAATGATTAGTTGGTCATATGTGTGTTAGCCAGTTAGTTCCGTTAGTGTCATCATGCCACATTGTGCTCGTGTTGTTCGTGTGTCTACTGTCAATTTGTGTGCAACCCCGTATGTTCAAAGTAAAACCCGTTTGTTAAAAAACCAATCCCCTCAGAGATTGTGTGCGCTTCCTGATTGCACAACACCTGCCACGTCACAGAATAATCCACCATTAAAGGACAGTGAGGGAGTCTTACGAGGTGAGGCATTATCAGGAGGAGGATTACGGTTATCTTCCAATGTGTATCTTGTCTGAGGACTTGATTAAACAGGTTAAGGATGGTGAACCGTTTGAGCTACCCTCCTCGATTTGTCCCTCCCACGAGTTCAATGAGGAGGATAATTTGGAGGGGTTCATTCTCCAGAGCAGACAATTTTTTTTTATTTGTCCTTGTCTCAGCCGAGAGAGGAAATGAACACCCTCGATGGGTTTTTAAACTTCTTAGAGCACGATTTGGCAAGAGTGGATCCACTGTTGATTTTGAATTTGGTGTATTCTCTGCTCCCGAGGTTGTTCATTTTCCACCTAGAGCACACAAGAGAGGAAGTCTCAGCACAGACACCAGTACCCTAGAAGGTTACCACAGCCCCAACTACTAAGAGACCTGCTACAAGGACAGAGCAGCAGGACGTTAAAATGGCTGTTCAGTACGAGCCTACAGTTCGCTGCTCCAAATCTGTAGCAGTACAGTGTACATCAAAGGCCAGCAGACGAGTGTCTGTGGCTGTACAATGCAGCCCCGACCTGCTAACAAGACTCTACATCAATACAGTGGTAAATAGGACCTGTTACGGCTCATGTACCCCTGGTGGCACCCCTAGAATCCCCAGAGGTACCAAAACATTTTTGGGGGGTACGGAGCATATTTGTATATGTGGTCTTTCATATATTCACCTCTGTGTTGTTATCCGGTAACGTTTCTCATGTTCAATTACCAACTACTATCTCTTATGTGCCGATCCACATTTACACTAACAAACTAATCACATTCATAACCAAGCAGGGACACTGATGCCAGTTAGCCTCCTAGCCATGGAGAGTGAAAACATAAGAAAACTTAAAATCATTCATGACTGATGAGGAAATGTTCAAACGTCTGTGCTCAGAGTCTCCCACTACTGTTTACCTGTGTGAATGTGTTGATGTTGCTGGAGATGACTCCGCTGAGTAAAACTCTTCCCACACTCTGAGCAGTGATATGGCTTCTCTCCTGTGTGAATGTGCTGGTGCAGTTGAAGACTTCTATGTGTAGTAAAACTCTTCCCACACTCTGAGCAGTGATATGGCTTCTCTCCGGTGTGAATGCGCTGGTGTTTTTTGAAATTACTCTGTGTAGTAAAACTCTTCCCACACTCTGAGCAGTGATATGGCTTCTCTCCTGTGTGAATGTGCTGGTGCAGTTGAAGACTTCTCTGTGTAGTAAAACTCTTCCCACACTCTGAGCAGTGATATGGCTTCTCTCCTGTGTGAATGCGCTGGTGTTCATTGAGATGACTCTGTTGAGTAAAACTCTTCCCACACTCTGAGCAGTGATATGGCTTCTCTCCTGTGTGAATGCGCTTGTGCAGTTGAAGACTTCCCTGTGTTATAAAACTCTTCCCACACTCTGAGCAGTGATATGGCTTCTCTCCTGTGTGAATGCGCTGGTGTTCGTTGAGATGACTCTGTTGAGTAAAACTCTTCCCACACTCTGAGCAGTGATATGGCTTCTCTCCTGTGTGAATGCGCTGGTGCCGTTGAAGATTACTCAGTGTAGTAAAACTCTTCCCACACGCTGAGCAGTGATGTGGCTTCTCTCCTGTGTGAATGCGCTGGTGTTTTTTGAGACTACTCTGTTGAGTAAAACTCTTCCCACACTCAGAGCAGTGATATGGCTTCTCTCCTTTTTGAATGCGCTGGTGTTCGTTGAGATGACTCTGTTGAGTATAACTCTTCCCACACTCTGAGCAGTGATATGGCTTCTCTCCTGTGTGAATGTGCTGGTGCAGTTGAAGACTACTCTGTGTAGTAAAACTCTTCCCACACTCTGAGCAGTGATATGGCTTCTCTCCTGTGTGAAGGCGCTGGTGTTTGTTGAGAGAACTCTGTCTACTAAAACTCTTCCGACACTCTGAGCAGTGATATGGCTTCTCTCCTGTGTGAATGCACTGGTGTTCATTGAGAGGACTCTGTCGATTAAAACTCTTCCCACACTCTGAGCAGTAATATGGCTTCTCTCCGGCGTGAAAGCGCTGGTGTGTTTTGAGATTATTCTGTTGAGTAAAACTCTTCCCACACTCTGAGCAGTGATATGGCTTCTCTCCTGTGTGAATGCGCTGGTGTTGCTGGAGATTTCCCTGTGTAGTAAAACTCTTCCCACACTCTGAGCAGTGATATGGTTTCTCTCCTGTGTGAATGCGCTGGTGTTCGTTGCGATGACTCTGTTTAGTAAAACTCTTCCCACACTCTGAGCAGTGATATGGCTTCTCTCCTGTGTGAATGTGCTGGTGTTGCTGGAGATGACTGTGTTTAGTAAAACTCTTTCCACAATCTAAGCAGTTGTAGCTTTTCTCCTTTTCCATGTTTACTGATTTCAACAGTCTGACATACTCCTCACAGATAAATGTGTTTATGTAGGTAACGTTTACAGCATTGATTCCTATAGGAAAAAGACATTGCAAATTCATTGTGAGATGAAGATGAAACAATCATGACAAAGAACCATTTGGGCTCTGCATAATGCTAAAGACATTCATGCTAAATACCATCAGGAGACAGTGCTAGGCTTCCTTACTTAAAATGAAAACATTTGTCTATGTTGTGATACGTGTCTCTCTCTCTGTTTGGTTCAGTGCCACTCTATGTGACAGTCTATAGGGACTTTTATTTTGTATGGCTCATCAACTTTATTTTCAAAGTTGTTCTTTTCTTTCCTCTCTCTCTCATGGTGCTGCAGAGCTGCTTTGGTCTGTTGAAGCTCCTTATGAGTTCCAGCAGTGTGATTTGATCTTTTAAATTATTGTGCATCAGAGAATTAATCTATGGGCAGCACCAACATATCACAGAAAATTCACCTGTGCACACGATTACTCATCGTGCCATGTTTCCAGGTAGATTGAAGGTAAAAATGATGATGGCCTCTTTAGAAAGCACTCCTGTTAAAAGTGTGTAAAAAGTCACATGATCTACAAAGGACATATTTTGTACGTACGTATTTGTACGTGTAGTGTGATGTATTAGAAAGTTGCTGTGCATTTGTTTGAACGTCACATATGAATTTACAACTATCACATTTTGTATTTGTAAGTCACTGTTTTCATTTGAAAATCACGTTGTTTGCTTGCAAATAGTATATTTGTGGAATATGTTCTGTTTGTTTACAATGATTGGGCAGCATTATAACCCCATAGCAGAGTTACTGTCCTGTTCAGAAGGGTCTATAACCCAGTCTTTGTGCGTATAATGAGATTGGGAGATACGGTGTTAATACTGTGTAAAAGGATGTATAACCCAGCCTGTGTGTGTATAATGAGATTGAGAGATACTGTGTTAATACTGTGTTAAAGGATGTATAACCCAGCCTGTGTGTATAATGAGATTGGGAGATACTGTGTTAATACTGTGTTAAAGGATGTATAACCCAGCCTGTGTGTGTAATGAGATTGGGAGATACTGTGTTAAAGGATGTATAACCCAGCCTGTGTGTAATGAGATTGGGAGATACTGTGTTAATACTGTGTTAAAGGATGTATAACCCAGCCTGTGTGTGTATAATGAGATTGGGAGATACTGTGTTAATACTGTGTTAAAGGATGTATAACCCAGCCTGTGTGTGTATAATGAGATTGAGAGATACTGTGTTAAAGGATGTATAACCCAGCCTGTGTGTGTATAATGAGATTGGGAGTCTGTTCAAAGACCCAAAAACAAAAAAGGCTGCATTATGTATTCAAATCCAAAAGGTACAATTGGGCATACAGGCTACCTGTAGGCTGTGTGTGTGCTTTAAACTGTTGCTTAATTATCTGGATTATACTGAGAAATGTATCAGTCACAGGTTTAAAATATAACTCACCTCTTCAGAAGATCTCAAATCTCTCACTGTTAAGACAACTTCTTCAACATTTTTGTTGGACTGAAAATGATTGGAATGAAATAATTAAAATTCCACACTTCACATTTATTAAAATAGAAAACATGTACATGCACACGTGGTGTAGATCTAACACATCTACTTTATTCAAACTGTTTCTCAACATAGATCTCTGTGCCATTTCATATTAAATGCCATGTCATTTTTACAGTGTATCTGTAAAAGGTGTTTGAGATCTACAGTATAGGCGAGATCTACTGCCATCTTCTAGTGAAATATAAAATAGCTTTTTTGTAAAAGGGCATTTTATACTGTGCTGGCAGGCTGCATATTGTCACCTGGTCTGAACTTTGGACATGCCTGCACTACAGCATAACTTCCTATAAACACCAACATAACGTTTTAGTAAAATGTACATTTGATCTCATATTGTCTGTCACTGATAAATAACAATGTACAAACAACTGGAGAAAATGACAGATGGGTTGAAAACTCAAATGCTGATCCCACAGATCACTACGACCTTTACCAAGACTACATGCACTCAGGGTGACAACATTAACATGCAAGCTTAAAATAATACATGTTATTCCCATCATTTATTTTATTTGCTCTGAAATATAGATACTAATTTGAAAAAGACAAAGGATCTTGCAGGGTGACTATTTACAAGACTAGATTCCTTTAAAGATCATTTTATATCGCGTGGTGGATATTTACAAAAAGAGAAACCGATTAACAATGGGAAAATAATTAGAAACCAAGTGCGTAAATTACATTTCAATGCGGGGGTGGGGAGACAATACACAGTAAACATTTTCTAAAGGAGTTCCTGAGGGGGCGTCAAAGCTTCTCCCAAATGTTGTTATTGTGCTTAGGAAAAGTACACCAGTATATATCTGTATGATTTCACCTAAACGTAAAAACACTCCAATGAATAACCAAACTAAATCAAATATTAAATCTACAGTAATAAAACCGCATAATATAACTAGATAAGCTTTTATCTTTGTAACAGGAACCACTGGGCTACTAAACAAAAGATCCAAATATAATTATATTCGTATAGTATCAAATAAGTAGCTACGTTATCTGGCTGGGTTAGTTAGCGCTACAACATCCATTATAAAAACACTTTAACACACTGAATTTTCCACCAACTTAGTCAAGACACGAGATTCAACCGTGAGGTAACGGAACGAACAAAATAGTGTGGTTAAGATGTGGTTAAAATGTGTTAGTGGTACGTATTACTAAGTTAAGTACTTACAGGTCAACCAGTAGTCCAACACTTCCAAACACCAACACGACAATAGGCGCAACTCCACTAAACGCTCGATGCTGATATTGAGAATAAGGAAACCTGTGGTCTGTAATGTCCGATGGTGATGGTAGGTAGAGGTGGGCGGATCGATCCAAATATCGATACCAACGCTGATATTGATTTGGAGCAATACTCGTGTAAAAAGATTAATACTCAATCTTTTTAACTCTCCCGCACACACCGACTGCTGCTGCGTACGTGGATTCATCAAAGTCTCTTCTCTGTCTGTAAGAGCAGCGTTGCCAACAAGTTTCCGCAAAAGTCCAGGGGGTGGAGCTAGATCTAGATCCAACTCCTCCCACCGTCCATAGTTTCTTTTGGTCGGTCCAGGGGGCGGAGCTGCATCTAATCCAACTACTCCTACGTGTCGCTTACGTTTTCCGACCAGGAAATATAAATCCAATAAATTCACCCTTAAGACTGCTACCGTTTAGAGATCAAAATGTTCTTTAAATGTTATTTAAATAACATAATACACGTTTTTTAAGTTTACAAGAAAACGTAAAAGTTGCCAACGCCTCAGTAAGGAAAGACGCTATTGGCTATCCTAAAAGTCACAAAATGGCGTCATCGCCTACTTTGCATAATACCTGTTTTTGAAGCTGTAAAATAATAACGTTGTGGGAGAGAAAAATATATATATACTATAAATATGTTAGAGTGACTGATTGAGACTGTGTGAGTTAAATTCAGTGATTTATTTTAATTCGTTTATTTCATGCTAGTTGCCATTTTGATAAATTCCTGCACGAAAACGAGGCTGTGGTGGGAAGAATCCCGGAAGTGTCGTGCGGAGCTGCAGGAGCGGTGCAGCTAGTTCAGTGCTGCTGTGGCATATTGTTGTGTGGCAGCTGTAATTTAGTGATGGGAAGATGATACCTCAAGGAGTGTATCCACACACTACACAAACTGTGTTGACACTGTATTGACACTGTGTTGGTCATTGTTGTGTGGCAGGCTGTAATTTAGTGATGGGAAGATGATACCTCAAGGAGTATATCCACACACTACACAAACTGTGTTGACACTGTATTGACATTGTGTTGGTCATAGCTAGCTAGCAAATGCAAAATAATAATAAAAAAAAACATTAAATAGTGTCTAAGTTAGCACTAGCTTACCCTGATAATAATCTCCAGACAATGATACGGGTAATGGCAGATAATGATACAGATAATAATCTTCAAAAAAATCTGTTTAAGAAGGTTAATAACTAGTTTGTACGTAGGACAGCAATCTAACCTAGAATGGATAACTTGGCTAGCCGTGGCATACAGACTGCGGGTTTTCAACCATAACAAATTGGAAGATCGATATATGCTTGCTGTTTGTTCATGTTACCATGTATCTCATTTCAGATTACAGATTACAGAAAAGTGTGCTCCAAACACTTTTCAAAGGACTGCATAGTAAGATCGCTTACTGGATTAAACAAACTGAAAACCGGCAGTGTGCCTACCTTGTTTACATGGTGTCAACCAGAAGGACAATAGAACGCATCCAGAGGTAAAGGTCACCCAAAATTAGTTAAATCATTTGTGTTCCAGCTTGAAGAATATAAAAAATAAAAATGACTGGCCTTAATTCCCAATTCTAATGTGTGTGCAGGGACCCTGTTTGTATCACTAGGATAAGAGCAACATCATCAGAAGGGGAACCAATGTAAGTACATGCAGTTTTAAGACTTACACAGATGGGAGCTACTGCGATCACTTTATTCATAATTTATTTATGTTTGTAAATATTTTAGTTCAACTTGTGACTTTTATGAGGAAAAGGAAGAATTGCACATTACAAATCTGCATGAGAAAGAAATGTGAGTTACCAGAGACGTACAGAGCTGCAAATGATGAATTAATTTGTCAATGAATGTATTACTCATTACAATATTTGATTTGAAAGGTTATTGGAATATTTGAAACATTTTATCTTTATTATGTAAACAAAATAATGGTCTAAGCCCATAACGAGTTGATGCAGTGCATGAAGTAAAGTCTGGTAATCCATAACACTATTATCAAAGCACTTTAATGTATTGCAAGCAACAGTCAGCAGGGTTTGTATAACATGGTGCAATTACCTGTACTCTATGCTTGGTACGTTACCAATATGGCCAAGTAGAGAGTCTGTAGATGAACTGATCCCACCCTCCTTTAAACAGACATTCCCCAAAGCATGAGTGATACTAGACTGTACAGAGATCTACATCCAAACTGCAAGCTCAAAGGTTCTCAACACTGTCACATACTCCCATTATAAAGGTTCCACCACACTAAAGTCACTGATTGGTATTAATCCTTTAGGGTCAATTAGTCTAGTCAGCAAGCTGTACACAGGCTTCATCTCAGATAAAGAAATTACCACAGAGTCTGGCATTCTGAGCCTAATTGAACCAGGAGATGAAGTAATTGCAGATAAAGGGTTTCTTATCAAAGACCTCCTCAGTAACATTCGTGTGAAACTTGTAATTCTTACATTCTTGGGGCCATGTGGCAATTTAGTAAAGAAAGAAATTACATACACGCAAGAAATTGCTCGGAGTTCTGCCCCTTTCCCTGTGTGGTTCAGTTAACCAGCTGTGTTTGTGCTCTACTTACCCATTTTCAGGGACCTCTTTTTTAATTATGAGGTAACATATTCAAAGTGTATTATTAAATGTTAACATGCATAGTACAACCATGAAGTATATTTTACAAATTCAGTATTATTTTTATTGGCCATACTGGACTTTGAATTGCTGGAAAATTATTCTTCCACTGAGTAACAAACCTTCAAACATTTATTCAGCTCAACTTTTATTGATGTGCATTTTTTTGTTAATAATGAAATTAATGTAACACATTTTTGCTCATTGTGAACCAATAAAAACAATGTACTAATTTTCTAAAAATCATTCTTAGTTTTTTTATGGTTCTGACATTTTTATGGTCATGACATTCTCTCACTTTTTAAAATCAATTCTTAAAACTGTCATATTACAGAAACATTTACCTATTAACAGTAGTTTTCTTAAGGAACAATGCCAAATTTATGTGTGCTTCCTTCCTTTATAGTCTCCTTATCTGCACAGGCCAGGCAGAAAATATTCAAAGAAGAACATATCCAGTTTAGTTTTCATAGACTCTGATATCTTGCCATCAGAGTGGATCTGCTCCAGGTGATTGTCTTTGGTACAGTGAACAAAAAGATCACACCACTTCATTCCAGTGATGCCCATCTGCCCCATTACCTGGTAATAGTAGTCATGGTTGCATTAACGTCCTGCTCAACCGTTTGGTAGACTACATTTTGAGTCACTGTTTCTTTTAGAGTTCGTGTTGAATTTAGCTCAACCTGATTGTGCCATCTCTACCAATCGGTAGACATATGTTATACTAAAAAAAATCCACCAGAGGTCACTGTGGCTGTTAATAATGGGCGCTTTTAGCTATCGTCCATAGAGAAAAGTACCAACAAGTAAATCACACTTCAGATGAGGATCGATTTTGGTGGAATTTTCCAAGGTAAGCATATTTGTAAGTAATATTATAGTTTTAGAGGCTTTGAAGAACAGAATTATGTAACATTATACAATAAAGAAAAGTCTTATATGGGTAAAATAATTTTTGAAAAACATGCGTTACCATATGGTTGATTTGTCCGTTTATGGTAAAATTAACAATGCTAATTGCTGATTGCTAGACCTTATTAGCATTACCTCAAATACTGAAGATCTAGAATAAATATGTGGAAATACTACTAGTAATAGTATGGTATGAATTTACATATGTAGAATACTAACAAAGTACTGCAGATATATATGTATAATGTGTAAGATTACTTGATTTTTAATGGTAGCTATGCTAACCGAATAATATTACTGTAAATACAGTAGATCTAGAGTGAATATGTGGATATAGTACTACTAATGGTAATAAGTGAGATAAGTGGTATACCAACATATTACTAGACATATTACATATAACTACTGAGACTATATTATTTCTAACTTATTTTGTGTTTTGTTGTATAAATAACAGATGGACACTAAAACCTTTTATGGTGCACGACCACGGACCGTTCTGGCTTTTATACCAGAAAATCCTCAAGACTTTGATATTGATTTAAGTGATGAAGATGACCAAATAGGAGATCCTGATTATGCACCTATGCAAGCAGAAGATGCTGGGGGAACATCTTTTGAATCTTTAGATGAGGACGATTTTCCCTCAATAAGCTCTTCTAAACCGCCACTCCAGAAGAAGAAGAGAAAAGGGAAAAACACCCTAAAAACAGTTTCAGTGGAAGAGCCAGAAGACAATGGTGAGTCTTCTTCATCCCCATTCCTAAACAAAGGCAGGGAGAAAATCTGGAAACATGAGGACATTGAGGCTTTCCAGGTTCCTGATTCAAGGTTCGAGCCCCCTGATGCTCTAAAGACACCCTACCAGTATTTCAAAACTCTCTTCACTGACAAGATGATTGAACATATTGCTCAACAGACCAATCTGTACTCTGCCCAAGAGCTGGGAGATCCAATCAAGACTAGCCCAAAAGAAATTGAAGAGTTCTTGGCAGTACTACTATTCATGGGTGTATTCAGCTTCCCATCTATTGAGGACTACTGGCATCATGAGTCACGTTTCAGTGTGATAGCTGATATCATGACAAGGAGAAGATTTAGGCTGTTACGTCAGTTCATTCATTTTAATGATAATCAGCAATGGAATGACAGTCCTGACCGATTTTTCAAAATCCGGCCGCTTTTTGAGATGCTTCGTGAACAGTGTCTCCTCATCCCATCTACGTACAAACACAGCATTGATGAAGTCATGGTGGCATATAAAGGTACAAGGGCTGGCACTCTCCGCCAGTATATTGCCAACAAACCAGACAAGTGGGGCTTTAAATTGTTCTGCAGGGCCAGTTCATCTGGGATCATCCATGACCTACTGCTCTACCAAGGGGCATCCACATTTCCCTTGTTTCCATCTCCAGTAACTGTGCATCAGAGAGGGTGACAGTCATGCCACAGTAGTAGTTATACTCTCATTTTCATTTAAAGCAGTGGTGTAATTACATGGCTGTGGTGGCAGAGGAAACAGTGGGTGAGGGTCAGTGATTGTAGTGGTGGGCAGGTTGCAGGGTTGCCAACTTTTGACGTTCGCTTTGAGTGAGATTTTAACCTGGAGGAGGTGGCGAGTGTAAAATTGTTGGGGGGGTGGCGAACTTAAGTTGTTGAGCGGGGATGGGGGGGGGGGGGGGGGGGGGTGAACGTAAAATGGACACAAATCGTGATCTGTCGATCACCGGTGGTTGGCATCAGAGCGAACTAGTAACTCATTGAATCATATATGTGGATCAGAGGTAAATAAACTGGATTTTTTTTTCGGCGTGAGATATCGGAAGTGTGGCGTGAGAGCGTGTGAAAACGGTCAAATGCGTGTGTCTCATGCTCAATGCGTGAGAGTTGGCAACCCTGAGGTTGTGGGATTGGCAAGTCAAAAGTGATCCACAGGGCAGGTCTCCAAACTCTGTTGCAACTTTATCCACTGGATGTCTGGCTGGTGCTTGAAGTAGCTGGACCATTTGAGACGTGCTTCCAATAGCAGAAAGGTTCTCTGTAAGGACATGAGCAAACTGATCACTTGGAAGAGGGGCTGGAATGGGGCAATAGAGGTTAGGAATGATACCATCACAGCATCTTTTATATTTCTTCAGAAGTTGAGTTGCTGTGGGTGACTTTAATTTTGACACCGTCACTGTATTAACAGGTTTACTAACCTAACAGTAGGAGGGACAGATTTACAGTCTAGCTTCAAAACATGATTGCAGGATGGCAGCCACGGTGACGAGCTCCTCCGTGTTGTGTTTGTTTTTGTTAATTAATGTTGTCTATTGTATGTCAAACTCGGTCAGCTGGAACAGAGAACAGTTACTAACCATCAGGGACAACATTTCTCCTGACTTTATGGCGGAATTTATTCAAGTACCTTCAGAGTGTGTGGAAATCTTAACAACGGCCGCGCTGATGCTGCTGGGACTAGCAAGGAGACGCTGGAGGTGCAGACGAAGGGTCAGACGTGCGGGCTCGCTCGTACGTCTCAGGCTGCGCGGGCCTCGCACACCTCTACCGTCATTATTCCTCTCCAACCTCCCATCTCTCAGCAACAAAACTGAGGAACTACTCCTGCTCCACCGGACCAACAAGGACTTCTCCTCTGCTTCTGCCCTCTGCTTCACGGAGACCTGGCTGAACGAGCTGATCCCGGACAGCGCGCTGGACGTACCGGGCTTCCAGCTGCTGAGAGCGGACAGAGACGTGGAGCGGAGCGGGAAGAGCAGGGGAGGAGGAATCTGCTTCTACATCAACGAGCGCTGGTGTAAATACACTACAGTACTGTTAACATCATGCTCTCCTCATCTGGAGTCTCTCTTCATTTACTGTCGGCCGTTTTACTCTCTCAGAGAATTCAGCTCCTTCGTTCTGGCCGGCGTGTACATTACGCCGAGCGCGTGCACCAGCGACGCGCAGAGACAGCTGGCCGAACAGATAATGGAACTAGAGAGAGATCATCCAGACTCATCTGAACAGATAATGGAACTAGAGAGATCATCCAGACTCATCTGAACAGATAATGGAACTAGAGAGAGATCATCCAGACTCATCTGAACAGATAATGGAACTAGAGAGAGATCATCCAGACTCATCTGAACAGATAATGGAACTAGAGAGAGATCATCCAGACTGGCTGCTGATCACCCTGGGGGACTTTAACAGCGCTAACCTCACGAAGGAGATGCCCAAGTACAGGCAACACATCGTGTGTGCTACACGTGAAGGCAACATGCTGGACAAATGCTACACAAGCATCAAGAATGCCTATCACGCTGTTGCGCGCGCCGCTCTCGGGCTCTCCGATCACAGCCTCGTTCACCTCATTCCCACGTACCGGCAGAAACTCAAAACCAACAAGCCGGCTGGTACAAAGACAAGACATATATAGGCAAACAAACGACCCTCAGGTGAGACGGATCACGGGCTCCGCCCACCTGAGGGACGCAGATGACTTCACCAAACAACAACAACAACAGCCGCTGTGGAAGGAGGCGGCCGGTAGGGGGCCGCCTCACCGTGACAAAAACTACAGCTGTAACGGGTAGAGTTGACAAATAAAGAGATAAACTCATAAATTTGACTTTCAATATCAGAATTGTGATCGTAATTAAAACTTATCTATATTTAGTTTTAGCCAGGTGAAAGAAAAGGGCTTTATGCAGGGTTTTGTTAAAATTTTACCTAAATTGAAAAATTCCCAGACTGCTTATAAATTTTTTATTTTATTTAAGTTTTACATATCACAACATCGGCAATATTCTCACCTTTAATTTAAGCCATATTTTATAAAAATCGAATAAGAAATAAGGGCGCTAGGACTGTTTTTGTGACAGATGGATGCACATCCCACATAGGAACTACACTGCTTTGCTGACATGACTCAATAGTAATGGTTCCGAGGGCGACGCATTGCTAGCTATAGCGGCAACAGGCGATGTCCAATCCAGTAATATAGATCAATGTTCTCACTTTAAAGAAAAATACACGTTTACATTTTATACTTTCAGTTTATTAAGTGTGAGCACTTTTAAAATAAAAATGCATTTGGTAGCAACAGCTTTTAGGTGAATTCTTAATTATTTCAATCATAATAATAATGCACTGGTTAGTGTCCCAGTAGGAGTCCACTGTTGCAGATATAGACACCTCAAAGATGTCCTCTGTTTATTGTCCTGGATTACCTTTCTTGAAGGTAGATTTATGAATAACCTTTTCACCAGTCTTCCAGTCATCAGTAACTACCAACAGGGTATCTGGACATTTTAAAATCTCAAATTCAATGACTTTTAAGACCTTTTTAATACCTCTCACAAGAAAAAATAATACTATTACTGGGGATGCAGGTGTGTGCCGGGGGGGGGGGGGGGGGGGGGGGGGGTGTGGCAAACGAAAATTGTTGACGTTGTTGAGGCCGTATACTCCAACGCTAGGAATCTAGCACTAGGACCCTGGAGCGGTTAGTTTCTGCATTAGCGCTAGATTCGGCAAAGTTCACATCGCGCCAGAACAACTGAACAACACACACTTATATTAATTTAATGCCTCCCCTCATAAAATTCCAGACATTTTAAGACATTTTTAGGCCTTGAATATGGAAAACTAAATTTAAGACTTTTTAAGGACCCGCGGGTACCCTGTACCAACTACCAGTAACTATTTGTGTCACGTAGGGCAACGCCCCCTCTCGTAGCTGTCACTCTGGGTTCCCTCATGTCCGTGTTCCCTGCCTGTTTGTCCCGCCCTGCTCGTTGGTTTTGATGGATTCCTTGTTTGTTACCACGCCCCTGTGTCATTGTCATCACCTGTCCCTAGTTTAGTCCTGTGTATATTAGTCCCTGTGTCTCCCAGGTCTAGTTGTCGGTCTTTTTGTTTATGCCTGTGAGTTGTCAGATCTCGTTCTTCGTGAGTACTGCCGTGTTTGCGCCTTGTGTTACCCGTCACCCGTGTATTTTGCCTGTCCTTCCGTAGTCAGTCTGCCTTGTTGTTTTCTTTGTCCGTGTTCATGCCTGTGTACATTTCATGTCAGGATTGCCCACCCGTTATGACCCATGCCCGTGACTACAACTCTGCCTTTGGGATTTCCATTAATAAATCTCGCTCTCCTCAGCGCTTGTGTCCGCCTCCCTGTTCTGCCCTGCGCAGATCGTTACATAAAGACCGACCTTACAAGGACACAGCGAGGGAGCGAGACTCTGGTGAGTTTAATCGCTGTGATGAGATGTTGGCTGGTTCGGTCCAGTTCAACTCTCCGATATCGCAGCGTGAACGAACCAGAGACAGAAATTCCCCTGGCGCTGTGGGAACACGGAAGTCTCGACGCGCACCAACGAAAGCCCAGTCACTTTCGGTTTCGACTGGCTTTCGCATCGAGACTCCTGTTGAGCGCTACGTGTCTGCCCGGCTTAATCACTATAGGGAGGAGAAACCTGTAGTACAAGTCGCGGGCAGACGGATTGAGTGCACAGACTGGCGTTTGCTTAACCCTCGGTTGGCTCTCGATGGCTTCTGCGAGCTCCCGACGCCTCAGAGGAGGCGGAGCCGTCGCAGAGAGAGCCACCGAGGGGCTTCTGTGTCTGTGTATTCTTCCAGGCTCACCCAGGACCCTGAGGAGGAGGACCTAACACCGCTGATCCCGCCGGCTACTCAACAAGACACCCCCATGTATTTTTTGGGGGGGAGTACAAGCCACGTCGGCTTGGCGGACACGCCCCCCGATGACGTCAGTATGGTGGCTCCGCCCCCCGAGGACGTCGGCTTGGCGGACCCGCCCCCCGATGACGTCAGTATGGCGGTCCCGCCCCCCGATGACGTCAGTATGGCGGTCCCGCCCCCCGAGGACGTCGGCTTGGCGTACACGCCCCCCGAGGACGTCGGCTTGGCGTACACGCCCCCCGAGGACGTCGGCTTGGCATACACGCCCCCCGAGCGCATCTCCTCACCCCAGGTTCCTGTCCCCGCTGCCCGTCGGCAGTCCACGCCGGTTCCTGTCCCCGCTGCCCGTCGGCAGTCCACGCCGGTTCCTGTCCCCGCGACCCTGGAGGGGTCGTCCACGCCGGTTCCTGTCCCCGCTGCCCGTCGGCAGTCCACGCCGGTTCCTGTCCCCGCGACCCTGGAGAGGTCGTCCACGCCGGTTCCTGTCCCCGCGACCCTGGAGAGGTCGTCCACGCCGGTTCCTGTCCCCGCGACCCTGGAGAGGTCGTCCACGCCGGTTCCTGTCCCCGCGACCCTGGAGAGGTCGTTCACGCCGGTTCCTGTCCCCGCGACCCTGGAGAGGTCGTCCACGCCGGCTCCTGTCCCCGCTGCCCGCCAGCGGACCCTGCCTGTCCCCGCTGCCCGCCAGCGGACCCTGCCTGTTCCCGCTGCCCGCCAGCGGACCCTGCCTGTTCCCGCTGCCCGCCGCCCGGCTCCGCCTGTGCCCGCCGCCCGGCCGCGCCTGTGCCCACTGCCCGCCGCCCGGCCGCGCCTGTGCCCGCTGCCCGGCCGCGCCTGTGCCCCAAGAGACTGTGCTGCCCTCTATTGGGCCTGGACTCTTTGTGCCCCCTGCTCTGCCATGTGCCCCTGTCTCTTTGCCCATGTTCCCCTTGCTCCCATGTTCTGTCCCTGGTTTTGTGTTGGTCCCAGTCCCTGTGTGTGTGCCTGTTCGTGTCCTTGTGCCCGTCCCTGTGTCTGGTTCCAGTGGTGTCCTCTCTGTCCCGGTTCCCGTGTCTGTTCCCCAGATTGTGACCCACTTCGTTCCTGTCCCAATCTCCGTCGTCCAGGCCGTGTTTGCCTCAGTGTTTACCTCTGCCCTGTCCCCTGGCCCCGCTCCAGTGTCTGTCCCCGGTCCTGTCCTGTCCAGCCCTGCTCCTGTGCCTCGCCCTGGCCCTATCCGGTCTCCCTGTGTCCCGTGTCATGCCGTGTCCCAGGTCCCTCGTCCTATTTTGTCTGGTCCTGTCCCTCCGGTCTGTCCTGTGTCCGCTGTCCCTGTCCTGTCTGCCCTTGCGTGCCCCGGAGTGGCACGCTTTGAGGGGGGGTTCTGTCACGTAGGGCAACGCCCCCTCTCGTAGCTGTCACTCTGGGTTCCCTCATGTCCGTGTTCCCTGCCTGTTTGTCCCGCCCTGCTCGTTGGTTTTGATGGATTCCTTGTTTGTTACCACGCCCCTGTGTCATTGTCATCACCTGTCCCTAGTTTAGTCCTGTGTATATTAGTCCCTGTGTCTCCCAGGTCTAGTTGTCGGTCTTTTTGTTTATGCCTGTGAGTTGTCAGATCTCGTTCTTCGTGAGTACTGCCGTGTTTGCGCCTTGTGTTACCCGTCACCCGTGTATTTTGCCTGTCCTTCCGTAGTCAGTCTGCCTTGTTGTTTTCTTTGTCCGTGTTCATGCCTGTGTACATTTCATGTCAGGATTGCCCACCCGTTATGACCCATGCCCGTGACTACAACTCTGCCTTTGGGATTTCCATTAATAAATCTCGCTCTCCTCAGCGCTTGTGTCCGCCTCCCTGTTCTGCCCCGCGCAGATCGTTACAATTTGCTGATTAATATCGATATAATACTAGTTTTAACATGTTGCTCCTGTACACAGTCAGGAAACAGCTCAAATACATTTTTAATAACACTAAACCCCGAATTGGATTGAATCGATTAAATCGAAATAAATCAATTCTTAATCTTCAGAATCAGATCGATTCTTGGAATTGGAATCAATACCCAGCCCTATTAGTAAAACTCTTCCCACACTCTGAGCAGTGAAATGGCTTCTCTCCTGTGTGAATGTGCTGGTGTTCATGGAGATGACTGTGTTTAATAAAACTCTTCCCACACTGTGAGCAGTGATATGGCTTCTCTCCTGTGTGAATGTGCTGGTGTTGCTGGAGATTTCCCTGTGCAGTAAAACTCTTCCCACACTCTGAGCAGTGATATGGTTTCTCTCCTGTGTGAATGCGCTGGTGTTCGTTGAGATGACTCTGTGTAGTAAAACTCTTCCCACACTCTGAGCAGTGATGTGGTTTCTCTCCTGTGTGAATGTGCTGGTGTACGTTGAGATGACTCTGTGTAGTAAAACTCTTCCCACACTCTGAGCAGTGATATGGCTTCTCTCCTGTGTGAACGCGCTGGTGTTGCTGGAGATTTCCCTGTGTAGTAAAACTTTTCCCACACTCTGAGCAGAGATATGGTTTCTCTCCTGTGTGAATGCGCTGATGTATGTTGAGATGACTCTGTGTAGTAAAACTCTTCCCGCACTCTGAGCAGTGATATGGCTTATCTCCTGTGTGAATGCGCTGGTGTACGTTGAGATGACTCTGTTTAGTAAAACTCTTCCCACACTCTGAGCAGTGATATGGCTTCTCTCCTGAGTGAATGCGCTGGTGCAGTTGAAGACTTCCCTGTGTAGTAAAACTCTTGCCACACTCTGAGCAGTGATATGGTTTCTCTCCTGTGTGAATGTGTTGGTGTACGTTGAGATGACTCTGTGTAGTAAAACTCTTCCCACACTCTGAGCAGTGATATGGCTTCTCTCCTGTGTGAATGTGCTGGTGCAGTTGAAGACTCCTCTGTGTAGTAAAACTCTTCCCACACTCTGAGCAGTGATATGGCTTCTCTCCTGTGTGAATGCGCTGGTGTACGTTGAGATGACTCTGTTTAGTAAAACTCTTCCCACACTCTGAGCAGTGATATGGCTTCTCTCCTGTGTGAATGCGCTGGTGCAGTTGAAGACTTCTCTGTGTAGTAAAACTCTTCCCACACTCTGAGCAGTAATATTGCTTCTCTCCTGTGTGAATGCGCTGGTGTGTTTTGAGACTATTCTGTTGAGTAAAACTCTTCCCACACTCTGAGCAGTGATATGGCTTCTCTCCTGTGTGAATGCGCTGGTGTTTCTTGAGATTTCCCTGTGTAGTACAACTCTTCCCACACTCTGAGCAGTGATATGGTTTCTCTCCTGTGTGAATGCGCTGGTGTACGTTGAGATGACTCTGTGTGGTAAAACTCTTCCCACACTCTGAGCAGTGATATGGTTTATCTCCTGTGTGAATGCGCTGGTGTCGTTGAAGACTTCTCTGTGTAGTAAAACTCTTCCCACACTCTGAGCAGTAATATGGCTTCTCTCCTGGGTGAATGCGCTGATGTACGTTGAGATAACTCTGTTGAGTAAAACTCTTCCCACACTCTGAGCAGTGATATGGCTTATCTCCTGTGTGAATGCGCTGGTGTTTCTGGAGATCACTTTGTTTAGTAAAATTCTTCCCACACTCTAAGCAGTTGTAGCTTTTCTCCTTTTCCATGTTTACTGATTTCAGCAGTCTGACATACTCCTCACAGATAAATGTGTTTATGTAGGTAAAGTTTACCTGTTGAGGAAAGTGGATAGCATTAATTCCTAGAGGAAAAAGACATTGTTTCATCTTCTTCTCACAATGAATTTGCAATCATGACAAAGAACCATTTGGGCTCTGCATAATGCTAAAGACATTAATTCTAAAGACATTCATGCTAAAGACCATCAGGTGACAGTGCTAGGCTTCCTTACTTCACTAAAATGAAAACATTTGTCTATGTTGTGATACGTGTCTCTCTCTGTTTTGTTCAGTGTCACTCTATGTGCCAGTCTATAGGGACTTTTATTTTGTATGGTTCATCAACTTTATTTTCAAAGTTGTTCTTTTCCTTCCTTTCTCTCTCATGGTGCTGCAGAGCTGCTTTGGTCTGTTGAAGCTCCTTATGAGTTCCAGCAGTGTGATTTGATCTTTTAAATTATTGTGCATCAGAGAATTAATCTATGGGCAGCACCAACATATCACAGAAAATTCACCTGTGCACACGATTACTCATTGTGCCATGTTTCCAGGTAGATTGAAGGTGAAAATGATGTTGGCCTCTTTAGAAAGCACTCCTGTTAAAAGTGTGCAAAAAGTCACATGATCCACAAAGGACATATTTTGTACGTACGTATTTGTGCGTGTAGTGTGATGTATTAGAAAGTTGCTCTGCATTTGCTTGAACGTCACATATGAATTTACAACTATCGCATTTTGTATTTGTAAGTCACTGTTTTCGTTTGAAAATAACGTTGTTTGCTTGCAAATAGAATATTTGTGGAATATGTTCTACAGTGTAGCTCCAGTTAAAACAAAATTAATTAGGGAGAAAAGCTTGCACCATGGTATGACGACCACACTCGTCTTCTAAAACAGGCAGCTCGAGCAGCGGAGTGCAAATGGAGATCCACCTCACTAGAAGTGTTTAGAATCGCACGGAAAGACGCCGTAGTCAAATATAAACATGCCCTAATAAAAGCTAGAGCCTCATATTATTCGACACTAATAGAAAACAACAAAAATAACCCTAGATTTCTCTTCGCGACTGTATCAAAACTAACAAGAAATATCAATGACACTAGTTCTAATACGGCACTTACACACACTTGTGATGAATTTTTAAACTTTTTTAGTAATACTGTAGAGTCACTCAGGTTCATGGGCACCACGATATCCAGGGACCTGAAGTGGGAGAGGAACACCGTCAACATCACCAAGAAAGCTCAGCAGAGAATGTTCTTCTTGAGACAGCTCAGGAAATTTGACCTGCCGCAGACCCTGATGATCCAGTTCTATACAGCGATCATCGAGTCCATCCTCACCTCATCCATAACCACCTGGTTTGGTTCCTCTACCTCAAAAGAAAGAGCCAGACTCCAGCGCATCATCAGATCAGCAGAGAAGATCATTGGATGTAACCTGCCAACGCTTCAGGAGATCCACACCAGCAGGGTGAGGAAACGCGCTCACAAAATGACACCTGACCCCTCACATCCTGGACATCACCTCTTCCAGACTCTCCCCTCTGGTAGAAGAATAAGGACCATTAAAACCAGCACAACACGACATGCTAACAGCTTCTTTCCCAGAGCTGTAGCTCTCCTTAACCACAGTGGACTCCTCTGAGTCTTTAAACCACTGAACTGAACCAACTGGACTTAACTGCACTGAACAGGACATGTCGCTCACTTGCACTACGCTATTTTGCACAGCTGTACAATGTTAACATCATCCGCAACATTATCTACAACATTATTAAACATAAACCTACCTCAGGAACATCTGGATACATATTCATACTCACATATTCATACTCACATGTGTACAGTACAGATCTTATATTTTACATAAACCTACCTCAGGAACATCTGGATACATATATATTCATCCTCACATATTCATACTCACATGTGTACAGTACAGATTTTATATTTTACATTTTATATGGTCTTATTTATGTCTTTTTGTCTACGCTCTTTTTTTCTAGTACTAACTATATTACAGAGTCTATTTATTGTTTAGTGTACCTTTTAGAGTTATGTTTGTCAACAGTGTGCACATGTTACATGTCATACATGTGTTGCTCTCACTAAGACAAATTCCTAGTATGTTTAACATACCTGGTGAAATAAAGAGATTCTGATTCTGATTCTGATGTGTAAGAGTGTACAGCAGTGATTGCAGTGACCCTGACCAGCTTTGCAGTTGCACTTTGACTGTCCAATAAAGGGGCCATCAGATGGAAACTCCACCTGCAATAACAAAAGAAACAAATAGTTAACAAGCTATAAAACGTTTTTCATTTGGATACATACTTAAGCTTTATAATGTATAAAAAACTAATGATTCATGAAGGATATATTTATATAGTTACAGAAGTTAGTTATAACTCAGCTAATAACTCAACTTCATTATACAACATTCTCTGTCTTGACAGAATACAAACCAGAACACGTCTTTATTAAATACAGATCCACATCATGGAAGTGTTCTCTTTTCAACTACGCTAATAGTTAATAGTTAGTCAGTTAATAATTTTGCTGATCTAGTAAAATATACTTGGGTCCTTCCTTGGAAATAGCACATTTTGAGTCCCTATCTCCTCTAGGTGTCTCCACAATTTCAGTACTACTAAAAACCTGGGGTACATGTAGCCTTTGTAATAGGTTTATTCAAAGGTCCTGCAGAGGGTATTGGGTAGATATATAAGATAAGTAAACTCGGGAAGCACTAATTGCACTTTCTTTTCTTATCATATGCTATATTCTTCAAAATGATGTCTATAATGATAATTTGGTGACACTTTCTATGAATCCTGTATTTATAATGCTCTATAATTGCATTTATAAAGCTCCGTGACACATTTATAAAGCCTTATAAGGCTTATCATAAGCCTTTGCAACTATACATAATGATCCACAGTGATACAAATTTTCATAATTTTACGCATTATTTTTAATATGAGTTTGTAAGTGTATGTGACAGCTAAAGAAAACTCATTTTCCAAATTCACAACAGCCTTGATCATTTCAGTCAGTTTGGTGGTCTAATGGTGCATATACAGGGAATCTTGCAGAGTAATTATTTTGCACACATATTTGCATGTGTGACACAGCAAAGTGGATAAGAGACTAAATGAACTTTCAAAAATGTGGTACTGACCATTATCAGTGACTACCAGCACCAAATAAAGGTGCAATGTTTCACATGAAATAACATTACCAATTCTGTTTTCCCACATTCATTATTTGGCCATATCTTTGACAAGATGCACATTAAATATACATGCATGTATGTTTTGTATGCAGAAATGCAATGAACATAAGCAGAAATCGTTCAGGGTGCTTGTGGGCAGTATATCTTAATTAAATGTATGTAAACATACTTACATTCTCTTCACTGAAATGGCAGAACTTTGGCTTTAAAAGCTGCTTGAGTCGTAATGATGTTGCAGGATGTTTCCAAAGATACATCCGACTTGACTTTAGCTCATCAGAATGGAGTGCTCGATGGACTTTCTGCCGAGAGGTTGTATGCAGAGTATTAGACATACACACCATCAAAACTGTTTTGTATTTTCCATATTTGCTTAGTGAGCTAGACTTGCCTTTATTTCCTCAGTGTTAGTGAGACCCTCCATTCCATCTTTATGCAGAATCATAAGAGTCCTACCAAGAATAAGAGTCATACATTCATAAAAGCCTCAAATGGGAGGCAGAGGCATTTGAACTGGAAACATGAGAAACCCAAACCAAAGTAACCACATACCCGTCAACATTCAGTGGCATTTTAACTGGAAACATGAGAAACCCAAACCAAAGTAACCACATACCCGTCAACATTCAGTGGCATTTTAACTGGAAACATGAGAAACCCAAACCAAAATAACCACATACCCGTCAACATTCAGTGGCATTTTAACTGGAAACATGAGAAACCCAAACCAAAGTAACCACATACCCGTCAACATTAAGTGGCATTTTAACTGGAAACATGAGAAACCCAAACCAAAGTAACCACATACCCGTCAACATTCAGTGGCATTTGAACTGGAAACATGAGAAACCCAAACCAAAGTAACCACATACCCGTCAACATTCAGTGGCATTTGAACTGGAAACATGAGAAACCCAAACCAAAGTAACCACATACCCGTCAACATTCAGTGGCATTTTAACTGGAAACATGAGAAAACCAAACCAAAATAACCACATACCCGTCAACATTCAGTGGCATTTTAACTGGAAACATGAGAAACCCAAACCAAAGTAACCACATACCCGTCAACATTCAGTGGCATTTTAACTGGAAACATGAGAAACCCAAACCAAAGTAACCACATACCCGTCAACATTCAGTGGCACTTTAACTGGAAACATGAGAAACCCAAACCAAAGTAACCACATACCAGTCAACATTCAGTGGCATTTGAACTGGAAACATGAGAAACCCAAACCAAAATAACCACATACCCGTCAACATTCAGTGGCACTTTAACTGGAAACATGAGAAACCCAAACCAAAGTAACCACATACCCGTCAACATTCAGTGGCATTTTAACTGGAAACATGAGAAAACCAAACCAAAATAACCACATACCCGTCAACATTCAGTGGCATTTTAACTGGAAACTTGAGAAACCCAAACCAAAGTAACCACATACCCGTCAACATTCAGTGGCATTTTAACTGGAAACATGAGAAACCCAAACCAAAGTAACCACATACCCGTCAACATTCAGTGGCATTTTAACTGGAAACATGAGAAACCCAAACCAAAGTAACCACATACCCGTCAACATTCAGTGGCACTTTAACTGGAAACATGAGAAACCCAAACCAAAGTAACCACATACCCGTCAACATTCAGTGGCATTTTAACTGGAAACATGAGAAACCCAAACCAAAGTAACCACATACCCGTCAACATTCAGTGGCATTTTAACTGGAAACATGAGAAACCCAAACCAAAGTAACCACATACCCGTCAACATTCAGTGGCATTTTAACTGGAAACATGAGAAACCCAAACCAAAGTAACCACATACCCGTCAACATTCAGTGGCACTTTAACTGGAAACATGAGAAACCCAAACCAAAGTAACCACATACCAGTCAACATTCAGTAGCATTTGAACTGGAAACATGAGAAACCCAAACCAAATAACCACATACCCGTCAACATTCAGTGGCACTTTAACTGGAAACATGAGAAACCCAAACCAAAGTATCCACATACCCGTCAACATTCAGTGGCATTTGAACTGGAAACATGAGAAACCCAAACCAAAATAACCACATACCCGTCAACATTCAGTGGCATTTTAACTGGAAACATGAGAAACCCAAACCAAAGTAACCACATACCCGTCAACATTCAGTGGCATTTTAACTGGAAACATGAGAAACCCAAACCAAAGTAACCACATACCCGTCAACATTCAGTGGCATTTTAACTGGAAACATGAGAAACCCAAACCAAAATAACCACATACCCGTCAACATTCAGTGGCATTTTAACTGGAAACATGAGAAACCCAAACCAAAGTAACCACATACCCGTCAACATTCAGTGGCATTTTAACTGGAAACATGAGAAACCCAAACCAAAGTAACCACATACCCGTCAACATTCAGTGGCATTTTAACTGGAAACATGAGAAACCCAAACCAAAGTAACCACATACCCGTCAACATTCAGTGGCATTTTTTCTGCAGCCACACATAAAAGGAGCCCAGGTAGCCTGGCCACTCACGCCAGCACCGTCTGTGTGTAGCCATTCTTTGCAGGATTCACACTGTACCCAGTTGATATGTGTTACCTCAAGATAGAACATACTATAAAAGCCCAAAATCTACAGCCAGTATTCCTACAGAGAAGAATATGTTTTATAAAGTACCAAACCTCCTGTCCCCAGACTCTGGAAAACACAGACGTTTATATCAGCTGCCATACACTCATGTTGTCATGTTAATGTTGTCATGTTAAACTCCCTGTTAATATAACACATGCCAACAATGCAATAACATGCTGTTATATAATCTTAAATGTGTCAACATTCTGATGTGTGTCATTTAGATGTGAAGTTTTCAGTTTGCCTATGTATTTATATACTTTATCGGCTAATCCCAGTCACGCTGTGTGTTTTTCCTCTTTGTGATTTGAATACATGCCCTCGGTGTTGCTACATGCCTTTGTTTTGAACACCATTTATGATGACAGTAATGGTCTCTCCCCTCATTAAAGTAGATGTTAAACTCATGTACTTGCATTCTACCTACAACTCGCCTGTTACAGTTCTGTATTAAAAATACTGCCATGTACCTTCACCATCACATCACAACTTAAAGTGGTTGCATGATATCGATGGAGATATTGTAGCTGAGAAACACTGTGTCTCTTCTCTAAGTTTTATCCCCCGCACTTCCATTTCAGCTATCTATACAAAAAAACAAAGTGAACATTTATAGAGGAAAAAAGCAACACTTGTTTACTTACTGTGCATACAAAAACACCAGTTTTGAGAATCTCTTTGGAGCCACTGTTGTGGATACTGAATGCTCCATTCAGCAAGGTTCAAAGTCTCAAACTGAAACTCAGTCATTATCAAAAAAAGAAAGTCTATTTTTCAGATGCAAAGACTTAATACACTTACCATCACCAAAGAGGCATATTCTTCTATTTATACCAACAGCTGCTTTCCCCTTAGACAGACAGACCATTTTTTCAAAGAAGGTTTTGTTCACACGCTGATTGTGCAGGTGAAATACCAGGTGTAGCATGAACATGTAACACATGTTCTTCAGCAGGTAGAGGAAATACAGGGAATTGGCAAGTTCTTTGTTCAGCTGTTCTGCCACTGAGGAACTGAGGAATCCTGTCAGTTCTGGAAGTATTTCGAAGTACTTTGGAGTATTTCTTCTGGTCTCTTCTGGTTCCTTTGGTGGAATCGGTCATAGAAGAATAATCGGCAGGATATTCCTGTAATGGGATGTAGACCCTCATGGCCTTTGCCCACTGCTGCACTCTGTACAGCCCCCCAGATGGTTTATTTGTTTTATAGAAGGCTTTCCTGATTGTATTGTGAAGAATTGTTGTTTCCAAGTAATCTTCCATTATTGACAGGAACCACCCAATTGCTGTACTGTTCTAATTTTGGAAAATAGGAAAGGCTTTTTAAAAATACATAATAAATTAATTGGCATATACAACATTCAATAGTAATAAATGAAGAAATTACATACTAGTATGGCATGGTATGACATTAAAGGCACCATATACCTTTATTGCTGTGTTAAGCACTGAACACAGTTGTATAGTCAGCAGGGATTTGTTGTTGAAATGGTGGTACCCTGTTAAATTTTCCTGAAATCGAACTTGCCTTTGACATATTGGGCAGCATTTCACAGCTACTGTGACTGAAAAAAATTATTAGATTTTGTCTACAAAAAATGTAAATTTAGGTTTTACCCGATTTTAAATTTACAACATTTAGCAGATGTCCAGTGTGTGTTATTCCCTACTGATATAGAAGAAGAAACATACCTCTTCTGATTTTGTAGAGCCCATACACAGAGGCATTTGTGGTTATCACTGTAGGACCAGACAGGTCAGGTGTTCTAATTAGCGTTAATGGAAAACAGCTGATTAGTATTCGGGTGATCGCGACCTCATGTCTGACAATAGTATTAAGTGTGCACTTTAACATATTTGATAAAAATAAACACATTTTATCTAGGACAAAAATATGTATATTTTGTCGTTATGCAGAGAATTTAGGTTTAAAGTATATTCAGCCTGATCGTGTAACAGGTTATCCCATGGCCATAGTGTATGTAAATTCACTTTTGTGTTGGCGTTCTGCGTCTCTACGTAGTGCAGGGGTGGCCAACCCGCGGCTCGCGAGCCGCATGCGGCTCTTTGCCTGGTTTCATGCGGCTCCCCAGCCGGTCCGCGGGCTCACCTGTACACTGCTACATTTTCGTGGTGCGCGGTTAGTTTACAAGCCTAGCGAGCCGCTAATACTTTTAAAACCGGCGTAGTGGAAAACACGCATTTGACTGTCTTCACAGCTAATAAATTACACTCGCCGCCCCCCCCCCTCCCGCTCAACAGATTACACTCGCCCATGTACGATGTGGCTCTTTGCCGTAACACAGTAAGAAAAGTGGCTCTTGGTCTATGACGGGTTGGCCACCCCTGGAATTGAGCCGCTACGAATATTACGAATAACACTTTGTGAATGTTGTAGGACGATGTGCAAGTGTCTGGATTCAGTTCGTGAATGTCGCGGGACAGTAGCGTGGCACTTGGCGAGCAGCGCGCGGCAGCAGCTCGAGACAGTGGTCGAGCGTCGCGCGGCACTACCAGCTGTACAGCCGGCACACGCAAAACACGACCTAATGGTGATTCCCTGCTCCATAGGGAAAAGGACTCGACAGAACACGAGTTTTATGTCGACATTATTTAACCCCTGCCATTGAGAGAAAGCAATATACTTCTAACAGTAACAGAGTTCCACACAGTCCTGAAGCATATTTTAATAGTGACATAGTCGACTATTTTGCGTCACAGTATGTGTATATGAAGTCACCGAACCGCACGTATGAAAAGCCCCAGCTGCCTATGCCGTTATCATTGATTGATAAAGTCAGTGATTGATCTAGTCAGTTACCGGTGCCTGTGCAAATTGGATAAAAAAGACTACGGACAAACAACACAATCTGTACACTTCAAAATACAGACTGCATACCTCTAAGGAATAATTCTAATTTCTTCATTGGATAATTACAGTTCTCCGATATCAAAGGTAAGCCTAAAATTTTATACCAGGAATAAAAGCAAGGGAATTGATACTTTATGCTGGTTTATTCATTTAAAGAAAGGATCCATAATAGATTAATAAATGTTTTTAAATATATTTATTTTACTAGCCTAGATTAACATATAATTTTTAGATTAAGATATTTAGTGGAATATTGATTCTTATAAATTACATTATGTACTTTTGTGATATTTAAAATCTGTCTATCTTGCATCTTTGTTGTTAAGATTAAGAGAATGGTAAGACAAGTTTAGAGAGATAAACTGGTGTGCATTTATAAACTATTGAAACTCATGTAGATTTGTGTTCTATTTCCCAGTATGTCATCCATCAGCATAATGAGAAATGGCAAAACTACAAAGAACTTCAGTGAAGTGAGGAATGCCACAACACTACCCAGCATCCATCTGGGAGAAAAGGCACATCCTCAACAGGGAGGTGGAAACAGCCACCACTTCCCTGTTATTGCTGAAGTCTCACAGGGGAAGAAAAGGGAACCTGAAGTCTCTCCAAACTTGAGAAAGTTTAGCAGGTGTGCTAAACTATTTACCATAGCTGGACAACGTGGTGGCAAGACGACAGACATATGCCTTGATGCAGGCCAGCGTTGCAGTCAGACTAGGTTCCCTTCCCTGGTTGGAGAGCCAGGCTGCAAGAGCAGTAACAGGAGTGTGAAGATTGCTCACACTCTAGCAGCTCCAGCCATCTCAGGGCCAGCCGCCATCCACACTAAGGTGTCCTCCAGCCCCAATCCTGGTACAACCCACCAGCATGTCAGGAAGGTCCCTGTAAAGGTGGAGGATAAGGCCAGCGAGGTGTGGAATGAGGAGATATGCCCCAGCTCCTCACTGTACTCCACACCTGAAAAGAGTGAGGTCTGCTACAAAGGGCTGGAGGGCCTCGCCTCAGCGTCCCTGCGCAGCACAAAGCTGGAGGCATCCCAGCGTTGCCGTGATCTGGGCTGTCAGAAGTCGCTGCTCACCAGGAGAGCGGTGTTACACAAGGCAGAGAGCAGAGCCGCCTGCTCGTCTCCGCCTCGCCCGTCCCAGGTGCCTCAGCTCAGCCAGGACCGTGCGTCTCTGGACTGCCAGGCTGATGCCAACACCCACAGGCAGGGCAAAGGCCAGGTTGGCAAGGCAGGCTTGAAGGGACCAGGAGACAAAGGCGTGCCTAAAAGACGTGAAGGAGGACACAGCGTGAAGCTCATCACTCTGGATGTGTCAAGCCCTCTTCAGTCTGTCTCCTTTATGCCACGCAAGTCCAGGTACAATCACTGCACTCTTTAGCAGAAATACATTGTATGAGATTAGTATATTATATACTATATATCATATTGCTTCAAGTAAAGCTGTGTTCAGACAATGTCTGGTAAATACGAAAAGAAAAATGACACCTGAAACTATTTGGTTTGTAATTGTAACAGGATCCAGAAGGGACGAGTCATTATTGGATCACGTTATGCTCCACCTGGCAGCTTGTCAACAACTGCATGTATACAGCAGTGGAGGTTCTAGACCATGTCCTCCCAATTACCGAACCCAGAGAGCCACGTGTCTGCAGTCAACCACACACCAGTCTGACACCAACAAAACCTCACACTCGTCATAATTCCTCTGTTTTATTTTAAGAATAAAAGACCTGTCTCCTCCATATTTTAAGACCAAATAAAAATAAAAACCCTAAAAAAATACTAAGATTTCTTTTACATTTTTTTAAATTATTTTGTTCTTTTTGAAGCCATCACACAAAAATAGAAACAAGAACAATTAAAAGTAAATCTTAAAAAAAAAGAACTGTACACAGCAGAATACCTTTATTGCAAACAAACTCCCCTCAAACCTCAACTATACACACAACAATTATTGCAGTTTACCTAAAATATGCAAAACTAATTTAACTAAGTGATCATTCGTCATGTGTTCTGCCCCAGAAAGAAAGTGGACCGATTCTAAGGAGCCCCCTCTCCAGCAGGGCCCTTCAGCAGGAACTCTAGGGCCACTGAACCGTTGCTTTTACGATGCCCCTTCCAGGAAATTCATGAAGGTTCATGTGCCCTCAACTGAGCATCTGAGCAAGCAAAGAAATGTGGATTGTGATGCAATTTCAACATACTGACTATACAAAAAAAAAAAAAAAAAAACAACCTCCTCCAATCGGAGGTAGAAACAACCCTGTATATGAAGCAGATGCACCATGACACCTTTGATTTCCATCCTGTATGTGAGGACTGAAATGCCGCCCCTCTGACCAACGCTTTATGGAGCCTTTGACATAAGAAAGGCCAGAATCATCCGTTTCCATGAAGCTGTTGAGACATGCAGGGGTGGACCAGTCGTGCAGGTCGGCGGTGTAGTTTGGGCTGCGTCTTGCGTTTTGCGTCCACCCCCCCCCCCCACGCTGTTGCTGAGTAACCGCACCCACTCCCTCCTACCAAATCGAGGCCGACCGACGTTCAGAAGGCATCGCAATGGCGCCGATGACCGAGTGTTTTAGTGATGTGTTCTTTTAGGTGTGCCCACTCTGTACACAGCACACACCCAGCGCCATGGTAATAATTCCCTCACACCAGTCGATCCACAGTATGTAGATATCAGATAATGAACGTTCGTTGGAATCCTGTTGCTACTGGGCCTAACAGAAGTACCTAGTACCTTCTTCCTACCCAAGAACAGCAGAGACTACACACACACACACACACACACACACACAAACATACCCCCCAAGGCCCGTCTGTAACAACAGGATAAAGGTGTTCGCCCTCACATTCAGAACACACTCTCATTTCCAAATCTATCACTTATAGTATAAACAATAAATAGTCAAGGAATATGACACAACCACCTAGACCTCTCTGCTCTACACCCTGCAGACTCGCAAAGCCTCCATCTTTCACTAGGTGGCGCCATAATGCCAGAACATTGCTACTACACCCAGGAAAAAGATCCATGAGGATCTCAACATACCACGAATGGAGACTAAATGATGACAATAACTCACATTCACAACTATAGAATGAAGGAAATCTACCAACGAACAGAGAAGCACGTTTCAGAAACGGCTTTTTTTTACAGATATTAAAAATGAAACTAGTATTTAAACACGTATAACTCTGAAGCTAAGCATATTCCACTCACTCAAACGACAACTCAATCAGGAAGGAGTACTACAGGCTGTAATTTAGTGATGGGAAGATGATACCTCAAGGAGTGTATCCACACACTACACAAACTGTGTTGACACTGTATTGACACTGTGTTGGTCATTGTTGTGTGGCAGCTGTAATTTAATGATGGGAAGATGATACCTCAAGGAGTGTATCCACACACTACACAAACTGTGTTGACACTGTGTTGGTCATTGTTGTGTGCCAGGCTGTAATTTAGTGATGGGAAGATGATACCTCAAGGAGTGTATCCACACACTACACAAACTGTGTTGACACTGTATTGACACTGTGTTGGTCATTGTTGTGTGGCAGCTGTAATTTAGTGATGGGAAGATGATACCTCAAGGAGTGTATCCACACACTACACAAACTGTGTTGACACTGTATTGACACTGTGTTGGTCATTGTTGTGTGCCAGGCTGTAATTCATATCAAAGGCGAGAAAGGTATAATCTTATCTTTCCATCGATTTCCGTGCAACCCAGACACCCGTCGCCAGTGGATTGTCAAGATAAAAAGAGATGTTTGACCTTGTTTTCAGGTAATGTATCAATATTTAATGTATAAAAAACATTAAATAGTGTCTAAGTTAGCACGAGCTTACCCTGATAATAATCTCCAATGATACAGATAATCTTCAGACAATCTGTTTAAGAAGGTTAATAACTAGTTTGTATGTAGGACAGCAATCTAACCTAGAATGGATAACTTCTATCCAAAGACAAAACTGTGGTAGAGTGAGCCAGTAGTGGTATGGAGGCACTTGGGAATAAAGTTTCAGAGGACTCAGGACTCCGTTTCTTTCTTTTCGCACACTTTATTTTCTTTATAAACAACTACAAAGTCAACAGCGTCAGGCCTGAAGCAACGCCATAGCCAAGGTGCTCCCCCCTTGCGGGTTCTCTTTCACGCCTTTTAAATCATAGGGCCCTCCCCCAGCAGGTGCGGGTCACGCCTCCTCTCTCCCGACTCCGGTAATCTAAAATCACAGCACCTTCACACAACAATCACACATACGCTCCACACATTCGACGGCCGTCATCATACATTCAATACCCATGCATATCAAACTGTAGTCCATAATAATATAAAAGATTGTCATTACTTGTCTCTGGGTTGGTACCCTGCGGTTGGTGATGAGTCGGATCTTCCGACCGCATCACAAAAACATGTGGTGTAATTGTATGCTTGTCAGGCACAGTGGAAACCCCCTTGGAAAGGTCCTCGAAGCATTGCCACCCAGAGAAAGGTCTCCGGCAGTAGGCGACGTAATACCCGAGGGCTACCCAGTAAGGCCTTACTGGGGCTGCCCAGTAAGGCCCCGGACGGAATGCTACAACACCCCTTAGAATGAAGGGCTCATTGCAGGTGAGGTTGATGGGGAAATCTTGCAGCACATAATCCTTCTCTGCAGCAACT
Organism: Brachyhypopomus gauderio; assembly: GCF_052324685.1. NCBI lineage: Eukaryota > Metazoa > Chordata > Actinopteri > Gymnotiformes > Hypopomidae > Brachyhypopomus > Brachyhypopomus gauderio. The sequence continues at coordinate 232,164 of NW_027506926.1, read as the reverse complement.
TCAATGGACAGTGCTGCCCCAGCAGTGTGGCTGTGGGTGACCACACCATTGCAAATGGTGACCACCAAAACTGATACGTTCAAAGATTTTCCCATAATAGTTGGCTAGGAAGGCTAGTTCACTTGCAGCTTGCTAGTTTTATTACATGCTAGATATGTAGGCTAAATATGTATGATCAATTACTTAATCATGGCTGTAGATACTTAAACACAAACCATAATTTCATGCTCTGTGTATTTGATAAAGTCATAGCTGTGCCTGCATTTAGCTGTGCCTGCATTTAAGGCTAGTTCACTTGCAGCTTGCTAGTTTTATTACATGCTAAATATGTATGATCAATTACTTAATCATGGCTGTAGATACATAATTTCATGCTCTGTGTATTTGATAAAGTCATAGCTGTGCCTGCATTTAAGGGAATGGCAGTACAGTACAACTTACTGCAACATTTATGGTTTAATCACATTACAACATACAACATTGTATGAATTACTTCAATATTGAGTGTCCATGTCAAATAAGATGCATTATCTCCTACCTCTGACTCGTGTTTTCATCAAGAAAATGATTAGCACTTTGCAGAAGTGCTGATTCCTGCATGAGGGTTGTGTGTTTGTGTTTTTGCATCCCCACAGAAACAATGATTCACACAAAGATTCCTGTCAGTCAATTTCATTATTGGAAGATCAATATTACTTTCACTTTTCACTCATATGTTTACAATTATTGGCAGCTTGAACTAGTATGAAAATGTAAGCCATTGCTCAACTGTTTTAGTGAAGTTAATAAATAATGAAGGCGTTTAGATTCAGTTCAGTGTTTTTGTGTCAGTAATACAGTATTTTTCTTAAGGCAGCTATCAAGCAAGACATTATACAAAGAGTGTTTGCATGTGCAAAAGAACAGTACTTTATTGAATGTGAGTAAAGAGCAGTATACTTAAATGGTTTGCAATCCATGCATTGAATGTACTGTACATATAAATCAACATTTTAGACTTTGTCAATCAACAATACACCACATACATTGAATGAGATGGTGTTGTTTGGTGGTTCAGACAAATAAAAAAACAAGTTCAGTAAGCGACAAAAGAAAATAAATGAGCATTATAGCAATATAATAAAGGTACTAGTAAAATGGTTAAATGCAAATGTTTCCATTGTGGGGAAAATAAGTATTTAGTCAGTCACCAATTGTGCAAGTTCTCCCACTTAAAAAGATGAGAGAGGCCTGTAACTGACATCATAGGTAGACCTCAACTATGAGACAAAATGTGAAAAAAAATTGAGAAAATCAATTCTCAATTAATAATAAGAATTTATTTGCAAATAATGGTGGAAAATAAGTATTTGGTCACCTACAAACAAGCAGGATTTCTGGCTGTCACAGACCTGTAACTTCTTTTTTAAGAGGCTCCTCTTTCCCCCACTCATTACCTGTATTAATGGCACCTGTTTGAAGTCGTTAACAGTATAAAAGACACCTGCCCACAACCTCAAACAGTCACACTCCAAACTCCACTATGGTGAAGACGAAAGAGCTGTCGGAGGACACCAGAAACCGAATTGTAGACCTGCACTAGGCTGGGAAGACTGAATCTGCAATAGGCAAGCAGCTTGGTGTGAAGAAATCTACTGTGGGAGCAATAATCAGAAAATGGAAGACCTACAAGACCACTAATCTCCCTCGATCTAGGGCTCCACGCAAGATCTCAAAATGATCACAAGAACGGTGAGGAAAAATCCCAGAACCACAAGGTGGGATCTAGTGAATGACCTGCAGAAAGCTGGGACCAACGTTACAAAGGCTACAATCAGCAACACACTACGACGCCAGGGACTCAGATCTTGCAGTGCCAGACGTGTCCCCCTGCTTAAGCCAGTCCATATCCAGGCACGTCTGAAGTTTGCTAGAGAGCATTTGGATGTTCCAGAAGAGTATTGGGAGAATGTCATATGGTCAGATGAAACCAAAGTAGAACTATTTGGTAAAAACACAACTCGTCGTGTTTGGAGGACAGTGAATGCTGAGTTGCATCCAAAAAACACCATACCAACTGTCAAGCATGGGGGTGGCAACATCATGCTTTGGGGCTGTTTCTCTGCAAAGGGACCAGGACGACTGGTCCGTGTACATGAAAGAATGAATGGGGCCATGTATTGTGAGATTTTGGGTGCAAACCTCCTTCCATCAGCAAAGGCAATGAAGATGAAACGTGGCTGGGTCTTTCAGCATGACAATGATCCCAAGCACACTGCCAGGGCAACAAAGGAGTGGCTTCGTAAGAAATATTTCAAAGTCCTGGAGTGGCCTAGCCAGTCTCCCGATCTCAACCCCATCGAAAACCTTTGGAGGGAGTTAAAAGTCCGTGTTGTCCGCCGACAGCCCCAAAACATCACTGCAAAGAGGAGATCTGCATGGAGGAATGGGCCAACATACCAGCAACAGTGTGTGCCAACCTTGTGAAGACTTACAGAAAACATTTGACCTCTGTCATTGCCAACAGAGGATATACAACAAAGTATTGAGATGAACTTTTGTTATTGACCAAATACTTACTTTCCATCATTATTTGCAAATAAATTCTTTAAAAGTCAGACAAAATGATTTTCTCAATTTTTTTTTTCACATTTTGTCTCTCATAGTTGAGGTCTACCTATGATGTCAATTACCGGCCTCTCTCATCTTTTTAAGTGGGAGAACTTGCACAATTGGTGACTGACTAAATAGTTATTTTCCCCACTGTAGATGGCCAGGAGAAGGAGTGGTCCCTGAATGTGGATGCCCTGCTTCATATGTTGCAGAAACTTTCAAGAGGTCAACATAAAACATCATTGGAGCTGCTCTGGTAATTCAGCAATGAAGCAAGAGGACAGTCTCCTGATCTTCTCCACTGCCCACAACACCTCTGAAGATTTCTGGACAGAGGCCTTCTAGACAAAGATGTGGTTGATCTGCATAAGGGAACATTAAGATCCTCATACATCTCTCAACAGAAGCTTTGATGTCATCCAGAAACTCTGCCTTCTCTGTTCCCCCTCACCTCCTGTCCCTTCTGTAGTCCAACATCATGCAGCCCATTCTACTGTATAGCTATAGTTAAACACGTGAGAGGTGCGCTCGTGACGTTAAGCACAAACGTTAATTTTAACAGCACAAACGAGCACAAACGTAGCACAAACGAACGAGACTAGTTTGGAGTGATTTGGTCGTGGAGGGGGGGGGGGCTGGTGACATCACACGTATGAAAAAGGTCCAGTTATAGCCTAATTTAAAAACCATAAAAGCACAAATGTTAATTTTCACAGCACAAACGAGCACAAACAAATGAGACTAGTTTGGAGCGATTTGGACATGGAGGGGGGGCTGCGTGACCACGCGTATAAAAAGAATCGGTTTTATTTTAAAAACCATAAAAGCACAAAGCTTAATCTCAACAGCACAAACGAGCACAAACGTAGCACAAACGAACGAGACTAGCTTGGAGTGATTTGGTCTAGGAGGGGGGGCTTGTGACATCACGCGTGTGAAAAATAAAATGAATGTAACTTGACAAAGCAAGTGATTGAAGCGTTAATTTTACCAGCACAAACAAGCACAAATGTAGCACAAACGAATGAGACTACTTTCTCTACTAATTTGGAGAAATTTGGGCGTGGAGGGGGGGCTGCGTGACGTCACAGGTCAGAAAATGTATTTTTAAATTACGCAAAAGCCTTAATAGCACAAACGAAAATATTTACAACACAAATGGGCACAAACCCGGCACAAACGAACTGCAGTGTTATTTCAGCATTTTGGGTTTGAGGGGGGGGGGGGTCAGCTTCACGTAGGTTTCCTGCTTTCCCTTCGGCTTGTTCAGCAAGCTTGTCGGCATCTTTTTCAAGACTGGTGGCCACTTCGTTCAGGACCACCCTCTTTTTTCTTAGTTCCTCAACGTGGTCCTCGGCAGCCTTTCTCTTTTGTTTCTGTGCCTGGCTCTCCTGTTTTCTTCTTTCTTCTTCCAGGTAAAGGCGGTACTGTGACCTGGCCGAAGCAGCAGCTCCCAGGAGCTCTTTTGTCAGGGGCACATTAAGAACTCCCCCACAGACAGACACATAATCACATATGATTCTCTGAGCCACAATGGCATCCTCCTGCATGTTGTCTTCCTCTACCTCCTTATTGAGAGAAAAGCCACGTTCCATGGTTGATTGGCCGTGGGAAAGAAGCAGAAGCTTCTTACAGAAAGTCCAAAGCTCAGGATAGGACTTGCACAGGTGGCCATGTAGAAAAACATCAAGCCTGGTTTGCATCGGCTGGAATGCAGAGAAGGACTCTGATTTTGCCTCCAATGACAAGCATGCTTCAAACTGCTGGATTATCACATCACCTGATAAAAACAAACACACACGCACACACACACACGTCAAGGTGAGGAAGTTAACCATGAATCAAACAGACAGATGACTGAAAAACCCAAGTTTATATTGCATATGATATTTCATTGTGACCACATACAACAAATTTAATAGCTTCTGTATTGTTAGCTTTTGTATTGTTAAGTACCGGCAGAGACGCCTCCTAACAGCTGGCCTTCCTGCAGAAACTTCTGCACAAGACGTTTCATTCTCTCCTTGGACAAGTCCGGGTCAGAGAACATGTTTCTTGGGTCCAAGGATGCCATTTGCCTCACAATACCATACTTCAACGGGCTCTTCATCTGAAGTTTTTGGACTATTTTTGTAATGCAGTCCACGCAGTCCTGCCTAAACTCTAGCTCTCTGCATTCACTTACAGTGCTCTGATGCCTACTCTGGAGTTCCTGACAGGAGTGGTAGGGTAAAACCTGATTACCACATTATTTTGGCCATGTCCCTGACTTGTGCTTTCCTGATCCTGATTTTGAATCTATATCTAATGACAAAGCCTTTATTTGTGAATTTTCATAGCTTAAAAGTTGTATTTCATGCTACATATGTGGCACAATAAGCCTATACACACGTGGATAAAATTGTTGGTACTCCTTGGTTAATGACAGAAAAACCCACAATGGTAACAGAAATAACTTTAATCTGATAAAAGTAATAATAAATAAAAATTATATGAAAATGTACAAATGAAAGTCAGACATTGCTTTTAATACTTTTTACAACCCTGCGGACACCCTGGTTAATGGATAGGCTCTGTAGAAGACACTTGTGGCAACGCATCAGCGCGGCATATTAAAGGCTTTTTAACCTAATCAAGCAGTTTGCCATTGGAAATTATTGGCAAAACTTTAACATCAGCAACATCTGTAGCCAAGTTTGACATTTTTTTCTAACCACCTTTGAAGGAGTTATGGAGTGCATGCAGACCACAACTTCCCACCACGATCAGCTGAGAACCAAATTCCTCTGCATGGTCCTGCTGCAGAAGTTCCAAGAACTTCCAATTGACGTTCGGACCATCCATGGAAATGGACACCAACTTCCTCAGCTGCAGATCCTGGACACAGTCCTGGGGAACAGTTATAATTATTTTCAAAAGCAGACAAGGCTAGCCTAGGCTCAGACAAGACATATTCAATGGCTAACAACCAGAAAACAAAGTTAACTCACTTTGAATCGGTGAAGCAAGTCCTGGGCGGTCGCGTGTCCCAAGAACTGGGAACCAAGAAACCTGGACTGGACACGGTCGTCCTTCCAGACACGGACGTGGATGTCGAGTTGCTTGTTTTTAGTGCTGTGGTTGAGGGTTTCATCAAACATGAGGATGAACTCGCTGCTAGAATTCACCTCTACCACCAGCTCTTTTTTAAAGAATGGAGGTAGACCGAATGCTGTAACATATCTTGTTTTATCTTTTCCGCAAGTAAATGATTTAACTAAGGCGGAATCAGGGAACATGGCTTTAAAAAATGAGTCAATTCCTTAATTTGATCGGTATGACTGGTGACTCGTAACTGTTTTTAGTACCCATATTACCTCAGCCTTCAAAGTACTTGTAGAGCCACATACAGCTTGAATGCTAGGTTGAGCAGATTCTTTTGTTATACTGCTAGCAGCAGAGCAAAACGTTGATATTGCAGGCTGCTGCTGACGAGCCTTCGCGAAGGCAACATGTTTTACGCTATTCATTTGGGAATCCGCCGTTTTAATCCCCATCGTGCCGAGCTTGAACACTTTGCAGCACACCGAACAGCTTGCCTCGCTGGTATCTGTGACGGCTCTGAGCCACCATGAATATTTTGGGTTTTCCAATCATTTCTGGCTAAATTTACATTTTCCCATCTCTCCGAACAGACGTTAGCATACACACAGTCCGCATGAAAATTTGATCCCGCCAGTCCAAAAATTACGGGTGCTCGTAAAGGCCGAAATACTTGCGAGCAACACAATTGCTTTGTGCAATTGTATTGTATTGGCTGAGCAATGCATGGCTACCGATTTCCGCCCCCGAAGTTCAACACATGGCTGACGGAATTATTCCTCCCTAAATTTAGCTCTGCAAATTTAAGACATTTTGGTTGAAAATTTAAGACAAAATAAGACTTTTCAAGGCCTTATTTGGCAAAAATGAAATTTAATACCATTTAAGACTTTTTAAGGACCTGCGGCCACCCTGAGCTCATGTGCCCCTGGTGGCACCCCTAGAATCCCCAGAGGTACCAAAACATTTTTTGGGGGGTACGGAGCATATTTGTATATGTGGTCTTTCATATATTCCCCTCTGTATTGTTATCCGGTAACGTTTCTCATGTTCAATTACCAACTACTATCTCTTATGTGCTGATCAACATTTACACTAACAAACTAATCACATTCATAACCAAGCAGGGACACTGATGCCAGTTAGCCTCCTAGCCATGGAGAGTGAAAACATAAGAAAACTAAAATCATTCATGACTGATGAGGAAACGTTCAAACGTCTGTGCTCAGAGTCTCCCACTACTGTTTACCTGTGTGAATGTGTTGATGTTGCTGGAGATGACTCCGCTGAGTAAAACTCTTCCCACACTCTGAGCAGTGATATGGCTTCTCTCCTGTGTGAATGCGCTGGTGCAGTTGAAGACTTCTCTGTGTAGTAAAACTCTTCCCACACTCTGAGCAGTGATATGGCTTCTCTCCTGTGTGAATGCGCTGGTGTTCATTGAGATGACTCTGTCTAGTAAAACTCTTCCCACACTCTGAGCAGTGATATGGCTTCTCTCCTGTGTGAATGCGCTGGTGTGTTTTGAGATTATTTTGTTGAGTAAAACTCTTCCCACACTCTGAGCAGTGATATGGTTTCTCTCCTGTGTGAATGCGCTGGTGTTCGTTGAGATGACTTTGTTTAGTAAAACTCTTCCCACACTCTGAGCAGTGATATGGCTTCTCTCCTGTGTGAATGTGCTGGTGTTGCTGGAGATGACTGTGTTTAGTAAAACTCTTTCCACACTCTAAGCAGTTGTAGCTTTTCTCCTTTTCCATGTTTACTGATTTCAACAGTCTGACATACTCCTCACAGATAAATGTGTTTATGTAGGTAACGTTTACAGCATTGATTCCTAGAGGAAAAAGACATTGCAAATTCATTGTGAGATGAAGATGAAACAATCATGACAAAGAACCATTTGGGCTCTGCATAATGCTAAAGACATTCATGCTAAATACCATCAGGAGACAGTGCTAGGCTAGTGCTTTGGTCTGTTGAAGCTCCTTATGAGTTCCAGCAGTGTGATTTTATCTTTTTAATTATTGTGCATCAGAGAATTAATCTATGGGCAGCACCAACACATCACAGAAAATTCACCTGTGCACACGATTACTTAATGTGCCTCTTTAGAAAGCGCTCCTGCTAAAAGTGTCCACAAAGGACATTTTTTGTACGTACGTATTTGTACGTGTAGTGTGATATATTAGTAAGTTGCTGTGCATTTGCTTGAAAGTCACATATGAATGAACAACTATCACATTTTGCATTTGTAAGTCGTGGTTTTCATTTGAAAGTCATGTTATGTTTGCTTGCAAATAGAATATTTGTGGAATATGTTCTGTTTGTTTACAATGTTTGGGCAGCATTATAACTCCATAGCAGAGTTACTGTCGTGATCAGAAGGGTCTATACCTCTGTCTATGTGGGTATAATGAGATTGGGAGATACTGTGTTAAAGGATGTATAACCCAGCCTGTGTGTGTATAATGAGATTGGGAGATACTGTGTTAATATTGTGTTAAAGGAGGTATAACCCAGTCTGTGTGTGTAATGAGATTGGGAGATACTGTGTTAAAGGATGTATAACCCAGTCTGTGTGGATAATTAGATTGGGAGATACTGTGTTAATACTGTGTTAAAGGATGTATAACCCAGCCTGTGTGTGTAATGAGATTGGGAGATACTGTGTTAATACTGTGTTAAAGGATGTATAACCCAGCCTGTGTGTGTATAATGAGATTGTGAGATACTGTGATAATACTGTGTTAAAGGATGTATAATCCAGCCTGTGTGTGTAATGAGAATGGGAGATACTGTGTTAATATTGTGTTAAAGGAGGTATAATCCAGCCTGTGTGTGTAATGACACCCAAAACAAACAAGGCTGCATTATGTATTCAAATCCAAAAGGTACAATTGTGCCTACAGGCTACCTGTAGGCTGTGTGTGTGCTTTAAACTGTTGCTTATTTATCTGGATTATACTGAGAAATTTATCAGTCACATGTTTAAAATATAACTCACCTCTTCAGAAGATCTCAAATGTATCACTGTTAAGACAACTTCTTCAACATTTCTGTTGGACTGAAAATTATTAGAATAAAATAATTTTTAAATTCCACACTTCACATTTATTAAAATAAAAAAAAACATGTACATGCACACGTGGTGTACATCTAACACATCTACTTTATTCAAACTGTTTCTCAACATAGATCTCGGAGCCATTTCGTATTAAATGCCATGTCATTTTTACAGCGTATCTGTTAACCTTATACTGCAGATTCGCACACCCGGTGGCCATTTTTAACATTTTTGACATAGTTCACATTAAAACTAGATATCTCAAGTTGTACATATAGGAAAATTATCATTCATGGCTCAAACTGAAGTAGGCAGTTGGGGGAACATATTAATACACTTCAGTATCATATTCACATAATTTGGTTTATTTTAGAGCCTCTATTGCAGATGCTAATATGCCAGGAATGTCACAAATGCTGACTTGAACTTGAACATGACTGGAATGTATATTCACATAGTTATTCAAATTAGGTATCAGAAATTACAATAAATTTCGCTAGGGTCTTTTCTAACAACACAGAAAAAATGGAGCAAATCCATGCAAGCATTGAAAAGTTATTCAGCTTTATCCAAGGTATGTCAAGTGCACCACACCCATGTCTAAATATGCCACACCCAACACACACCATTAGCCAACTAAGCTAACATGCCAACAAATTCCTTACACGAAACCGAGGAGCTACGACAAACAACAATGCTGCACATATTACAGCAAGACCAGAAAATTCCAATGACTAAATTTCATGTCCAAATATGAACGTTATGATATCATATTTATGTCCAATATAGTCCGACAGCATAAGCTAGGTTACCGTAGCCAACTCCGGTAGCATCCGACACGATACAGAGTGCTGCAGCACTCAAACGCTCTAAAACTGTTTATAATCTAACGCTTAGTTAATGTTTAGTATTAGAATATATATTTTGTACAATATCGCTTATGAAAAATTATCCATTGTTACTCACAGTACGTAGAATCGCGTCGTAGCCGGTGTACCGTCTTACTTCCGGGTTGGCGAAAATTCCGAAAATTGCTCATATATTCCACACAAAGTAATCCGTTTATGTTCAAAAGTATCCACAATCCGCATAAAAACGAACAAAATAATCCATGGCTGCTTCAGTTTCGCCGAACAGTGTGTTCTGGGGAGCTTAGCTTAGGTTAGCAAAGGGTTAGCTTATGTTGCTATGCTAGCGGCCGAAATTGGAAATGAAGCGCCAGTTTCCGAGGGCTCAATTTAAAAATATACTTGACCAATCATGTCATATGAGGGCTGGCTAGCTTCGGAAGGATGTACACTATTGGTTAGAACAGCTTTCAATCACTTCTGAGGCGCCAGCTTGTCTCTGTGGGCTTATTGGTTCACCCTCCCCCCCTCCCCTTCGCACCTCGCCGTGGGAGAGGTTGTAAAACCTGTCACTCAAAGTCACTACCCCACTTTAGACCAATAAAAACCACTCAAATCAAAGCAGAACCGCTGCAGCTTTGTAATGAGGGGTCAAATCAGCGTTAAGAATGCTTCTGTGACGCTTAGGGGGCAGATTTGTCGGAGTGTCTCATTCAGGAAGCGGATTTTGGAAAATTTTGCAGTGAGGTGAGCAAGCTTTTTAAGGTACTTAACCACAACGGATCTACGCTGTTAAGGTCTTAAATTAAAGCCTTATTAGTAAACGATTTTTAGGTGACAAAACATTAAGACATTTCACAACATAAATATGTTTTGTAAACGGATATGTCGGGAGACCCCCTCGCGGGGTGCACTTTTGTGGTCAACTTCAAAGCCGGATATCTCGCGATCGGCTGCACGTAGACGGCTGAAACTCGGTAGGCATGTAGATGGGATAGGAAATTTTGATTTAAGCGCTTTTGTTCGGAGATTCATTAATGTTTAATATGTTTTATATCGCCGTAAAGGAGCTGGGCCCGCCGGCGGGCCCACTAGGGGGCGCTTCTGCATAATGCTGTAAAAGGTGTTTGAGATCTACAGTATAGGCGAGATCTACTGCCATCTTCTGGTGAAATATAAAATAGCTTTTTTTGTACAAGGGCATTTTATACTGTGCTGGGACATGCCTGCACTAAAGCATATCTTCCTATAAACACCAACATAACGTTTTAGTAAAATGTATATTTGAGCTCATATTGTCTTTCACTAATAAATAACAATGTACAAACAACTGGAGAAAATGACAGATGGGTTGAAAACTCAAATGCTGATCCCACAGATCACTACGACCTTTACCAAGACTACATGCACCCAGGGTGACAACATTAACATGCAAGCTTCAAATAATACATGTTAGTAGTGTCATTTACTACATAGATAAATGGTAAGACCGATTAACAATGGGAAAATAATCAGAAATAAAGGGCGAAAAATTACATTTCAATGTGGGGGTGGGGAGACAATACACAGTAAACATTTTCTAAAGGAGTTCCTGAGGGGGCGTCAAAGCTTCTCCCAAATGTTGTTATTGGGCTTAGGAAAAGTACACACATATATATCTATCTATATGATTTCACCTAAACGTAAAAACACTCCAATGAATAACCAAACTAAATCAAATGTATGTAACATTACAATACATCCACTATAACAGCATAAAATCAAATCGCACATTAAAGCAATTGTAATAAAACCGTACAACATAACTAGCATATAAGCTTTTATCTTTGTAACAGGAACCACTGAGCTACTAAACAAAAGAACCAAATATAATTATATTCGTATAGTATCAAATAAGTAGCTACGTTATCTGGCTGGGTTAGTTAGCGCTACAACATCCATTATAAAAACACTTTAACACATTGAATTTTCCACCAACTTAGTCAAGACACGAGATTCAACCGTGAGGTAACGGAACGAACAAAATAGTGTGGTTAAGATGTGGTTAAAAGGTGTTAGTGGTACGTATTACTAAGTTAAGTACTTACAGGTCAACCAGTAGTCCAACACTTCCAAACACCAACACGACAATAGGCGCAACTCCACTAAACGCCCGATGCTGATATTGAGAATAAGGAAACCTGTGGTCTGTAATGTCCGATGGTGATGGTAGGTAGAGGTGGGCGGATCGATCCAAATATCGATACCAACGCTGATATTGATTTGGAGCAATACTCGTGTAAAAAGATTAATACTCAATCTTTTTAACTCTCCCGCACGCACCGACTGCTGCGTACGTGGACTCATCAAAGTCTCTTCTCTGTCTGTAAGAGCAGCGTTGCCAACAAGTATCGTCGCTGCAGAAGCAAAAGTCCAGGGGGTGGAGCTAGATCTAGATCCAACTCCTCCCACCGTCCATAGTTTCTTTTGGTCGGTCCAGGGGGCGGAGCTGCATTTAATCCAACATCTCCTACGTGTCGCTTACGTTTTCCGACCAGGAAATATAAATCCAATAAATTCACCCTTAAGACTGCTACCGTTTAGAGATCAAAATGTTCTTTAAATGTTATTTAAATAACACAATACACGTTTTTTTAAGTTTACAAGAAAACGTAAAAGTTGCCAACTCCTCAGTAAGGAAAGACGCTATTGGCTGTCCTAAAAGTCACAAAATGGCAAAATGACAAATGGCGTCATAAAACCTGTTTTTGAAGCTGTAAAATAATAACGTTGTGGTAGAGAAAAAAATTATTAAAATACCCTAAATATGTTAGAGTGACTGACGGAGACTGTGTGAGTTAAATTCAGTGATTTATTTTGTATTACACTGAAGACACATTTATATTTACATCCGGCTCTGTAAATACGGGGCGGGGTCAATCAGCGGCGGCTTTGGGCATGCGCAGTTCATTTGCAGCGTGGACGTGGAGCGGTGTGGATCTGCTCTGACTGTCAGACTGCATTGTGAGTGTTGTGGGCGGGGCTCACGTCAGCAGCCGCTGCTCGCTGAGGACAGTAACTGAAGACCATGTGTGTTCATCTCCGAATCTACAAAAGTCTCCAGTAACACCACAAAAAGTCGCTAGATTTGTCGCTACTCGCTTAAAAAAGTCACACAGCATGGAGCAGCGCACCCGCCCCCTCTCGTCTTTAGTCTTTACACCGTCACGTTGCTCAGCAACCATGCAGGTAGGCTCCGCCTGGCCCCGCCCACTCAGCGCTCTCCTCGAGTCGACACCTTACAGTACGGAGAGAGAGAGACACCACCGGAGTATTGAAATGTCTGAGAGGAAGACATGCGCCGTTTGGCTTTATTTTATTGCAGAAAATAAAACTACAGCAAGCTGTATAGTTTACAACAGGGCTGTTAAATACAGTGGAAACATAACAACTGTGTTAGTTGTAATTAATAGGGAAAGTTATGGAGTTAATATGGAGATAAATACATCCAGAACTCTTGATGTCGAAACATGCCTGCTTATAGTTTGAATTTAATGTGATAATGGTGAGGTGAAGTCAACTCTAGCTTTCTTATTCACAGCTTCAGGAATATGGTGGGACCATTTAAGGTGGAATTTTAGACAATAAATTGGTGAGTTTAGTCCAAATGTGCTGTGAATTACTATCTAGCGTCCTTTCCATTACACATTTGCAAGAATAACATGAGAGGTGGTAAATATATCAAATCAAATTTATTTGTATAGCGCTTTTCACAACACGTTGTCACAAAGCAGCTTTACAATCTTTACAGGATTTACAAGGTTAACAATCGTATGGGTCCAAATCCCTAATGAGCAAGCCAAAGGCGACAGTGGCAAAGAAAAACTCCCTATGATGGTGGGGAATAGGAAGAAACCTCGGGAGGACCAAGACTCAAAAGGGAACCCATCCTCCATTGGGTGGCCCGTTAGCACAGTCCGTGGTGCGCTAGGTGTACATGTATGTGTCTTCAATGTAATATACATGTAGGTGTCTTCAATGATGCTTTATGAAACATCTTTCTGCTAAGATACATGAGAGGTGTTAAATGTACATGTACGTGTCTTCAATGATGCTTTATGAAACATATTTCTGCTAAGATGCGCTTGTAAAACAGCCCTTGTTATTGTGCCGGTCATCAGGTGCAGAATTTAGGCACATATTCAAGTTCTAATGCTGTTTTAAGCAGCAGAAACAACATGGTTGACCGACAAGAGTTGACCAAAAAGCTGTTTTAAGTTTAACTGGTAGGTAAAAGTGTGTCTGTGTGTGTGTGATTAAAAATGGCCAACATTGATGTTCATCTGTGTGACTACTGCAGGACTGCTTCAAGACTACAGACTGGCCGGCACTCTGTGAGCCACACGGAGAGGACATTGACGGGCTTAGTGAGTGCATAACGGACTACATTAACTTCTGGGTGGACTCCATTGTCCCAACCAGGACTGTAAAGTGTTACCCAAACAACATAACAAAGGACATTAAGTCCCTCCTTAACAGCAAGAAGAGGGCATTCAGAGCTGGAGTCAAAGAGGAGGTGAGAACGATCCAGGGGAAGATGAAGACCACAATCACAAGACAATTACAGGAGAAATCTGGAGTGTAAACTCCAGCAGAACAACATCAGGGAGGTTTGGAGTGGAACGAGGACCATCACCAGTTTCAGGTCCAACGACAACAGAGTAGAAGAGGACAGTGAAGACAGGGCCAATGAACTAAACCAGTTCTTTAACAGGTTTGACACTACAGGCTCTGCCCTCCCTCATCCTGACTCCACTGCTGTCTGTTCCCTGCTGCCCCCTCCACCCCCCCCCCTCATGATAGTCCAGCTCACACCTCCACCTCTCCACCACAAACCACCCCCACAGTGACCCTCACTGCTGACCAGGTCAGGAGACACCTCAATAGACTCCACACAAATAAGGCTGCAGGGCCCGATGGCGCCCCCCCCCCCCCCCCCCCCCAGGGTGCTTAAAGCCGGTGCAGGCCGTGTGAAGTCCTGCAGTATGTCTTCAACATGAGCACGAGTCTCCAGATCGCGTCCCTGTGTTGTGGAAGACGTCCTGCATCCTTCCTGATCTGAAGATGCCTCGCCCTAGTGATGTGGAATGGGATGTCACTTAAATTTTCTTGTGTGAGTCAAGGCAGGTGAGCGAATACTTTTGGCAATATAGTGTATATATATTCTGGAAGAATGGTCAAAAATTCTCATAAACACACTCCTAAACCTTGTGGACAGCCTTCCCAAAGAGTTGAAGCTGTTCTAGCTGCAAAGCGTGGACCTACGTCATATTGAACCCTATGGCTTAGGAATGGGATGTCACTCAAACTCTTGTGTGAGTCAAGGCAGGTGAGCAAATACTTTTGGCAATATAGTGTATATATATACAATGGCAACAACCCTCTTTTCTTTTTGTAAGGAAGCTGATATTTTATCATATTATACCATAAAAAAATTAAACATTTGACAGCAAAATCACTGGAACTTTAATGCATAGTACACAAATCAACCAAAATCAGAAGAAAAACATGTTTATCTGGCCCGCTGTGAATAAGGCCATCACTATGTCTGTGAAACTGCCTGTGAGTCTTTCTAAGATAGGTTTTCCATATAGTAGAAATGTAGAACAAAATCAATTATGTACAAACTGTATACAACTGGAATGACTTGGAATAGAAAACATTTTACAAAAAGAATGCTTTCATTATTTTAATATTGTTATATAACATACATGAACAAAATCAGTATGGGAAACAATAAACTCTTAAATTTATGATCCCATGTTCATTCGGTTCATCCATCTCTGTTAAACAAAGTACGGAGCAAACACGCATCATGAACACACCCTTTATGAATAAGAAACAAACTTCAAAGGGAGCTGCGAATAATTAACTAACGTCGTGGATTGCACTGGATTAAATGAGCTCATGACTGCAGCTTTGTAAAAAATCCTTGCTGCCTTTGCAGTTTTGATAGCAAATCTTCAGACGCCCGTTCCAGCTGTGCATCAGTGTAATTCTTGTATTTCTCTGCGTCTTTGCTCTTGTAAGATACCAACAGCACCACCTACTGTCCGGGAGCGGTGTATTTGTACCAGTCGGTGTGTATTTTTGAGAAAATCTCTTCAGAAGGCACTCCTGATCCACTAAGGACAGTTGCACGTATTGTAGGTACGTATTTGTACGTGTAGTATGAAGTATTAGAAAGTTGCTCTGCATTTGTTTGAAAATAGTATAATATTTGCGGAATATGTCCTGTTTGTTTACAACGTTTTGGCAGCATTATACGCTGCACTCTCAGCACGTTATAGTTTTATTTTCTAACTCCCCTGAATTGTAAAGCATTTAAGATAATTGCTAAAGTTATGGTGTCACTATTTTTCACATTAATCATTCTATAAGCTATATACAGTTATCTGTAAAACCATTTTAAACTACCATGAAAATGGTATTTTTAATGACTCTTAATAATTTTGCAGGGTTGCCAACTCTCACGCATTGAGCGTGAGACACACGCATTTGACCGTTTTCACACGCTCTCACGCCACACTTCCGATATCTCACGCCGAAAAAAAATATCCAGTTTATTTACCTCAGATCCACATATATGATTCAATACGTTACTAGTTCGCTAGCTCTGGTGCCATCCACCGGCGATATAACACTGAATCTGTGTCCATTTTACGTTCGCCACACCCCCCCCGCTCAACAAAATACACTCGCCACCGGCTCCAGGTTAAAATCTCACTCCAACTTGCGAACGTCAAAAGTTGGCAACCCTGATTTTGTTCAACCTTAAACATTATGAATAGTACCCTAGCAAATTCACAGCAGTGAAAATCACATTATGAACCATGAAAATAACCTTTTCCCCATTAAATATTACATTTTCTGTGATATGTTAGTGCTGCTCATAGAATAATTAATTGAAGCAATGTGTACAGTGGCACTGAACCAAACAGAGAGAGACACGTATCACAACATAGACAAGTGTTTTCATTTTAGTGAAGGAATGAAGCCTAGCACTGTCTCATAATTGTCTTTAATATGATTGTCTTTAATATGAATGTCTTTAGTATGAATGTCTTTAGTATGAATGTCTTTAGTATTGTGCAGAGCCCAATCGCTTCTTTGTCATGATTATGTTTCATCTTCATCTCACAATACATTTGCAATGTCTTTTGTCCTCTAGATATTAATAGCGTCCACATTCCTAAACACTTTACCTACTGTGACGCACGGCGGAGCGGCGAAGGACGACACACGGGATCCTTGGCTGCGATAGACGTCACTTTTATTATTCTACACAGATAGCGCATACAGCGCACGGAGAACACTTAACGGACACGGCAACGTGTAGACTGTACTGTACACATGTGAGTATGAATATGTGAGTATGAATATGTATCCAGATGTTCCTGAGGTAGGTTTATGTTAAATCTGTACTGTACACATGTGAGTATGAATATGTGAGTATGAATATGTATCCAGATGTTCCTGAGGTAGGTTTATGTTTAATAATGTTGTAGATGTTGCGAATGATGTTAACATTGTACAGCTGTGCAAAATAGCGTAGTGCAAGTGAGCGACATGTCCTGTTCAGTGCAGTTAAGTCCAGTTGGTTCAGTTCAGTGGTTTAAAGACTCAGAGGAGTCCACTGTGGTTAAGGAGAGCTACAGCTCTGGGAAAGAAGCTGTTAGCATGTCGTGTTGTGCTGGTTTTAATGATCCTTATTCTTCTACCAGAGGGGAGAGTCTGGAAGAGGTGATGTCCAGGATGGGAGGGGTCAGGTGTCATTTTGTGAGCGCGTTTCCTCACCCTGCTGGTGTGGATCTCCTGAAGCGTTGGCAGGTTACATCCAATGATCTTCTCTGCTGATCTGATGATGTCCTGGAGTCTGGCTCTTTCTTTTGAGGTAGAGGAACCAAACCAGGTGGTTATGGATGAGGTGAGGATGGACTCGATGATCGCTGTATAGAACTGGATCATCAGGGTCTGCGGCAGGTCAAATTTCCTGAGCTGTCTCAAGAAGAACATTCTCTGCTGAGCTTTCTTGGTGATGTTGACGGTGTTCCTCTCCCACTTCAGGTCCCTGGATATGGTGGTGCCCAGGAACCTGAGTGACTCTACAGTGGAGACTGCAGAGCCATTGATGTAGAGGGGGGATACAGGGGGTGGGTTGCGTCAGAAATCCACCACCATCTCTACAGTCTTGTCTGTGTTTAGCAGCAGGTGGTTGTCGCTGCACCAGGACACCAGCTGATCAACCTCCTTTCTGTAAGCAGACTCATCACTGTTGGCTATGAGGCCCACCAGGGTGGAATCATCCGCAAACTTCAGGGCTGTCCAGGTGCTGAAGGATGAAGTGGAGAGTTAGGTCGACCACGTCATCAACAGATCTGGTTGCTCTGTATGCAAACTGGGGGGTCCAGCAGGGGGTCTGTGATGGTCTTTAGGTGGGCTAAGACCAGGCGTTCAAAGACCTTCATGACTACAGATGTCAGGGCGACAGGTCTGTAATCATTACGTCCAGTGATGGTGGGTTTCTTGGGGACTGGGATGATGGAGGTGGTCTTGAAGTAGGCTGGATCACAACGGAGCTCCAGTGATCTGTTGAAGATGCTGGTGAAGACTGGTGCTAGTTGCTCACAGCAGTGTTTTAGGATGGATGGAGAGACTGAATCAGGTCCCGGGGTTTTCCTCACCTTCTGACTGATGAAGAGCCTGTGGACGTCCTGCAGGCTGATGGTGAGACAAGCTGGGGGTGGAGGTGTGAGAGCCAGCGTGGGGGAGGAGGGGGGTTGATGATGGGGTGAGAGAGTCTGCTGATTGTCTATTGTTTGAAATCTGCAGAAGAACTCGTTCAGGTCGTTGGTGAACTGTCGGTGGTTCAGGAGGTTTTTCTCACCTTGTAGCCAGTGAGAAGCTGAAGACTGTTCCAGGCTGACGATGGGTCGTTAGCTGTGATGTGGTTATTCATCTGCTCTGAGAACTTTCTTTTCGCTGCTTTACCTCTTTCTCCAGTCTGTACTTGGCTTTTTTCTCGCCCTCCTTCTCTCGCCTAAGCTGATTCAGTTCTATAGAAAACCAGGGTTTGCCGTTACTGTGTTTAACACGTGTTCTGGTTGAAATACAGCTGTCTTCACAGAAGCTCATGTATGACGTCACAGCGTCTGTGTATTCGTCCAGTCCGTCTGTCGCCTCCTCAAACACAGCCCAGTTTGTGGATGTGAAGCAGCCCTGCAGCTTCTCTGTGTCTCCACTGGTCCACCTCTTCACTGTTGTAACAGCCGGCTTGTTGGTTTTGAGTTTCTGCCGGTACGTGGTGTTATGTCCTATGAAAGTGTTTGTGTATTGTGTTTGCTGTCTGTTCCGCTCCAGACTCCGCTCCAGACTCCATTGCACTATATAAGGCCCTTCCCGGTACCTCCCAGTGAGACATTTTTGCTCCTTGGTTGTTATTATTCTGCATTTATATACGTTGTCTTCGAAATCTGGTTTTGACTACTGTTTGAACTCGTGTTTGCTTTTGCCTTTGCCCCTGTTGGATTGTCTGCCGGTTGTACATTTTGTAAATATTCTACTTGTTGTTGGTGTTCTGGTAAGTAGGGAGTGGCTGCCATTTTGGTTTGGGTTTGTTTGTATGGTTTTTTGTTAGGGAGTTAGTGTAGTACTGTATGTTTGTTTTCTGTTAGAGTAATAAGTGTTTGGTTTATTTCATAGTTCAGTTCTGTTTGTTATGTTGGCCTGGGCCACTCCTGAAGCTGAGACCAGTTGCGTGTATGTATATATCTTGTAAATACAATTTCTGTATAATACACCTTTAACCACCCACTTCTGTTGTCTCATCATCACTAACATTCGCACTGCTGTTCACACACACACCACTGTTACGGTCCTCCCGCCTAGACAGGACGTAACAGTGGTGTGTGTCGCTGGTGCATGCGCTCGGCGTAATGTACACGCTGACCAGAACGAAGGAGCTGAATTCTCTGGGAGAGTAAAACGGACGACAGTAAATGAAGAGAGACTCCAGATGAGGAGAGCATGATGTTAACAGTACTGTAGTGTATTTACACCAGCGCTCGTTGATGTAGAAGCAGATTCCTCCTCCCCTGCTCTTCCCGCTCCGCTCCACGTCTCTGTCCGCTCTCAGCAGCTGGAAGCCCGGTACGTCCAGCCCGCTGTCCGGGATCAGCTCGTTCAGCCAGGTCTCCGTGAAGCAGAGGGCAGAAGCAGAGGAGAAGTCCTTGTTGGTCCGGTGGAGCAGGAGTAGTTCCTCAGTTTTGTTGCTGAGAGATGGGAGGTTGGAGAGGAATAATGACGGTAGAGGTGTGCGAGGCCCGCGCAGCCTGAGACGTACGAGCGAGCCCGCACGTCTGACCCTTCGTCTGCACCTCCAGCGTCTCCTTGCTAGTCCAAGCAGCGTCAGCGCGGCCGTTGTTAAGATTTCCACACACTCTGAAGGTACTTGAATAAATTCCGCCATAAAGTCAGGAGAAATGTTGTCCCTGATGGTTAGTAACTGTTCTCTGTTCCAGCTGACCGAGTTTGACATACAATAGACAACATTAATTAACAAAAACAAACACAACACGGAGGAGCTCGTCACCGTGGCTGCCATCCTGCAATCATGTTTTGAAGCTAGACTGTAAATCTGTCCCTCCTACTGTTAGTAACACCTCACTGCCACAGACTTGGCACATTCCACCACGTGCATTAGGTTTAAGCCCAAAACCTGTTAATACAGTGACAGTGTCAAAATTAAAGCCACCCACAACAACTCAACTTCTGAAGAAATATAAAAGATGCTGTGATGGTATCATTCCTAACCTCTATTGCCCCATTCCAGCCCCTCTTCCAAGTGATCAGTTTGCTCATGTCCTTACAGAGAACCTTTCTGCTATTGGAAGCATGTCTCAAATGGTCCAGCTACTTCAAGCATCAGCCAGACATCCAGTGGATAAAGTTGCAACAGAGTTTGGAGACCTGCCCTGTGGATCACTTTTGACTTGCCAATCCCACAACCTCAGGGTTGCCAACTCTCACGCATTGAGCATGAGACACACGCATTTGACCGTTTTCACACGCTCTCATGCCACACTTCCGATATCTCACGCCGAAAAAAAAATCCAGTTTATTTACCTCTGATCCACATATATGATTCAATGAGTTACTAGTTCGCTCTGATGCCAACCACCGGTGATCGACAGATCACGATTTGTGTCCATTTTACGTTCACCCCCCCCCCCCATCCCCGCTCAACAACTTAAGTTCGCCACCCCCCCAACAATTTTACACTCGCCACCTCCTCCAGGTTAAAATCTCACTCAAAGCGAACGTCAAAAGTTGGCAACCCTGCAACCTGCCCACCACTACAATCACTGACCCTCACCCACTGTTTCCTCTGCCACCACAGCCATGTAATTACACCACTGCTTTAAATGAAAATGAGAGTATAACTACTACTGTGGCATGACTGTCACCCTCTCTGATGCACAGTTACTGGAGATGGAAACAAGGGAAATGTGGATGCC
This sequence comes from Brachyhypopomus gauderio, assembly GCF_052324685.1. Taxonomy (NCBI): domain Eukaryota; kingdom Metazoa; phylum Chordata; class Actinopteri; order Gymnotiformes; family Hypopomidae; genus Brachyhypopomus; species Brachyhypopomus gauderio. The sequence goes on along the minus strand of NW_027506926.1, from coordinate 211,021 downwards.
CCTTGGTAGAGCAGTAGGTCATGGATGATCCCAGATGAACTGGCCCTGCAGAACAATTTAAAGCCCCACTTGTCTGGTTTGTTGGCAATATACTGGCGGAGAGTGCCAGCCCTTGTACCTTTATATGCCACCATGACTTCATCAATGCTGTGTTTGTACGTAGATGGGATGAGGAGACACTGTTCACGAAGCATCTCAAAAAGCGGCCGGATTTTGAAAAATCGGTCAGGACTGTCATTCCATTGCTGATTATCATTAAAATGAATGAACTGACGTAACAGCCTAAATCTTCTCCTTGTCATGATATCAGCTATCACACTGAAACGTGACTCATGATGCCAGTAGTCCTCAATAGATGGGAAGCTGAATACACCCATGAATAGTAGTACTGCCAAGAACTCTTCAATTTCTTTTGGGCTAGTCTTGATTGGATCTCCCAGCTCTTGGGCAGAGTACAGATTGGTCTGTTGAGCAATATGTTCAATCATCTTGTCAGTGAAGAGAGTTTTGAAATACTGGTAGGGCGTCTTTAGAGCATCAGGGGGCTCGAACCTTGAATCAGCAACCTGGAAAGCCTCAATGTCCTCATGTTTCCAGATTTTCTCCCTGCCTTTGTTTAGGGATGGGGATGAAGAAGACTCACCATTGTCTTCTGGCTCTTCCACTGAAACTGTTTTTAGGGTGTTTTTCCCTTTTCTCTTCTTCTTCTGGAGTGGCGGTTTAGAAGAGCTTATTGAGGGAAAATCGTCCTCATCTAAAGATTCAAAAGATGTTCCCCCAGCATCTTCTGCTTGCATAGGTGCATAATCAGGATCTCCTATTTGGTCATCTTCATCACTTAAATCAATATCAGAGTCTTGAGGATTTTCTGGTATAAAAGCCAGAACGGTCCGTGGTCGTGCACCATAAAAGGTTTTAGTGTCCATCTGTTATTTATACAACAAAACACAAAATAAGTTAGAAATAATATAGTCTCAGTAGTTATATGTAATATGTCTAGTAATATGTTGGTATACCACTTATCTCACTTATTACCATTAGTAGTACTATATCCACATATTCACTCTAGATCTACTGTATTTACAGTAATATTATTCGGTTAGCATAGCTACCATTAAAAATCAAGTAATCTTACACATTATACATATATATCTGCAGTACTTTGTTAGTATTCTACATATGTAAATTCATACCATACTATTACTAGTAGTATTTCCACATATTTATTCTAGATCTTCAGTATTTGAGGTAATGCTAATAAGGTCTAGCAATCAGCAATTAGCATTGTTAATTTTACCATAAACGGACAAATCAACCATATGGTAACGCATGTTTTTCAAAAATTATTTTACCCATATAAGACTTTTCTTTATTGTATAATGTTACATAATTCTGTTCTTCAAAGCCTCTAAAACTATAATATTACTTACAAATATGCTTACCTTGGAAAATTCCACCAAAATCGATCCTCATCTGAAGTGTGATTTACTTGTTGGTACTTTTCTCTATGGACGATAGCTAAAAGCGCCCATTATTAACAGCCACAGTGACCTCTGGTGGATTTTTTTAGTATAACATATGTCTACCGATTGGTAGAGATGGCACAATCAGGTTGAGCTAAATTCAACACGAACTCTAAAAGAAACAGTGACTCAAAATGTAGTCTACCAAACGGTTGAGCAGGACGTTAATGCAACCATGACTACTATTACCAGGTAATGGGGCAGATGGGCATCACTGGAATGAAGTGGTGTGATCTTTTTGTTCACTGTACCAAAGACAATCACCTGGAGCAGATCCACTCTGATGGCAAGATATCAGAGTCTATGAAAACTAAACTGGATATGTTCTTCTTTGAATATTTTCTGCCTGGCCTGTGCAGATAAGGAGACTATAAAGGAAGGAAGCACACATAAATTTGGCATTGTTCCTTAAGAAAACTACTGTTAATAGGTAAATGTTTCTGTAATATGACAGTTTTAAGAATTGATTTTAAAAAGTGAGAGAATGTCATGACCATAAAAATGTCAGAACCATAAAAAAAACTAAGAATGATTTTTAGAAAATTAGTACATTGTTTTTATTGGTTCACAATGAGCAAAAATGTGTTACATTAATTTCATTATTAACAAAAAAATGCACATCAATAAAAGTTGAGCTGAATAAATGTTTGAAGGTTTGTTACTCAGTGGAAGAATAATTTTCCAGCAATTCAAAGTCCAGTATGGCCAATAAAAATAATACTGAATTTGTAAAATATACTTCATGGTTGTACTATGCATGTTAACATTTAATAATACACTTTGAATATGTTACCTCATAATTAAAAAAGAGGTCCCTGAAAATGGGTAAGTAGAGCACAAACACAGCTGGTTAACTGAACCACACAGGGAAAGGGGCAGAACTCCGAGCAATTTCTTGCGTGTATGTAATTTCTTTCTTTACTAAATTGCCACATGGCCCCAAGAATGTAAGAATTACAAGTTTCACACGAATGTTACTGAGGAGGTCTTTGATAAGAAACCCTTTATCTGCAATTACTTCATCTCCTGGTTCAATTAGGCTCAGAATGCCAGACTCTGTGGTAATTTCTTTATCTGAGATGAAGCCTGTGTACAGCTTGCTGACTAGACTAATTGACCCTAAAGGATTAATACCAATCAGTGACTTTAGTGTGGTGGAACCTTTATAATGGGAGTATGTGACAGTGTTGAGAACCTTTGAGCTTGCAGTTTGGATGTAGATCTCTGTACAGTCTAGTATCACTCATGCTTTGGGGAATGTCTGTTTAAAGGAGGGTGGGATCAGTTCATCTACAGACTCTCTACTTGGCCATATTGGTAACGTACCAAGCATAGAGTACAGGTAATTGCACCATGTTATACAAACCCTGCTGACTGTTGCTTGCAATACATTAAAGTGCTTTGATAATAGTGTTATGGATTACCAGACTTTACTTCATGCACTGCATCAACTCGTTATGGGCTTAGACCATTATTTTGTTTACATAATAAAGATAAAATGTTTCAAATATTCCAATAACCTTTCAAATCAAATATTGTAATGAGTAATACATTCATTGACAAATTAATTTATCATTTGCAGCTCTGTATGTCTCTGGTAACTCACATTTCTTTCTCATGCAGATTTGTAATGTGCAATTCTTCCTTTTCCTCATAAAAGTCACAAGTTGAACTAAAATATTGACAAACATAAATAAATTATGAATAAAGTGATCGCAGTAGCTCCCATCTGTGTAAGTCTTAAAACTGCATGTACTTACATTGGTTCCCCTTCTGATGATGTTGCTCTTATCCTATTGATACAAACAGGGTCCCTGCACACACATTAGAATTGGGAATTAAGGCCAGTCATTTTTATTTTTTATATTCTTCAATTTGAGATCTTCTGAAGAGGTGAGTTATATTTTAAACCTGTGACTGATACATTTCTCAGTATAATCCAGATAATTAAGCAACAGTTTAAAGCACACACACAGCCTACAGGTAGCCTCATCTCATTACACACACAGGCTGGGTTATACATCCTTTAACACAGTATTAACACAGTATCTCCCAATCTCATTATACACACAGGCTGGGTTATACATCCTTTAACACAGTATTAACACAGTATCTCTCAATCTCATTATACACACACAGGCTGGGTTATACATCCTTTTACACAGTATTAACACCGTATCTCCCAATCTCATTATACGCACAAAGACTGGGTTATAGACCCTTCTGAACAGGACAGTAACTCTGCTATGGGGTTATAATGCTGCCCAATCATTGTAAACAAACAGAACATATTCCACAAATATACTATTTGCAAGCAAACAACGTGATTTTCAAATGAAAACAGTGACTTACAAATACAAAATGTGATAGTTGTAAATTCATATGTGACGTTCAAACAAATGCACAGCAACTTTCTAATACATCACACTACACGTACAAATACGTACGTACAAAATATGTCCTTTGTAGATCATGTGACTTTTTACACACTTTTAACAGGAGTGCTTTCTAAAGAGGCCATCATCATTTTTACCTTCAATCTACCTGGAAACATGGCACAATGAGTAATCGTGTGCACAGGTGAATTTTCTGTGATATGTTGGTGCTGCCCATAGATTAATTCTCTGATGCACAATAATTTAAAAGATCAAATCACACTGCTGGAACTCATAAGGAGCTTCAACAGACCAAAGCAGCTCTGCAGCACCATGAGAGAGAAAGGAAAGAAAAGAACAACTTTGAAAATAAAGTTGATGAGCCATACAAAATAAAAGTACCTATAGACTGGCACATAGAGTGGCACTGAACCAAACAGAGAGAGACACGTATCACAACATAGACAAATGTTTTCATTTTAAGTAAGGAAGCCTAGCACTGTCTCCTGATGGTATTTAGCATGAATGTCTTTAGCATTATGCAGAGCCCAAATGGTTCTTTGTCATGATTGTTTCATCTTCATCTCACAATGAATTTGCAATGTCTTTTTCCTATAGGAATCAATGCTGTAAACGTTACCTACATAAACACATTTATCTGTGAGGAGTATGTCAGACTGTTGAAATCGGTAAACATGGAAAAGGAGAAAAGCTACAACTGCTTAGATTGTGGAAAGAGTTTTACTAAACACAGTCATCTCCAGCAACACCAGCACATTCACACAGGAGAGAAGCCATATCACTGCTCAGAGTGTGGGAAGAGTTTTACTAAACAGAGTCATCACAACGAACACCAGCGCATTCACACAGGAGAGAAACCATATCACTGCTCAGAGTGTGGGAAGAGTTTTACTACACAGGGAAATCTCCAGCAACACCAGCGCATTCACACAGGAGAGAAGCCATATCACTGCTCAGAGTGTGGGAAGAGTTTTACTCAACAGAATAATCTCAAAACACACCAGCGCTTTCACGCCGGAGAGAAGCCATATTACTGCTCAGAGTGTGGGAAGAGTTTTAATCGACAGAGTCCTCTCAATGAACACCAGTGCATTCACACAGGAGAGAAGCCATATCACTGCTCAGAGTGTGGGAAGAGTTTTACTACACAGAGTTCTCTCAACAAACACCAGCGCCTTCACACAGGAGAGAAGCCATATCACTGCTCAGAGTGTGGGAAGAGTTTTACTACACAGAGTAGTCTTCAACTGCACCAGCACATTCACACAGGAGAGAAGCCATATCACTGCTCAGAGTGTGGGAAGAGTTATACTCAACAGAGTCATCTCAACGAACACCAGCGCATTCACACAGGAGAGAAGCCATATCACTGCTCTGAGTGTGGGAAGAGTTTTACTCAACAGAGTAGTCTCAAAAAACACCAGCGCATTCACACAGGAGAGAAGCCACATCACTGCTCAGCGTGTGGGAAGAGTTTTACTACACTGAGTAATCTTCAACGGCACCAGCGCATTCACACAGGAGAGAAGCCATATCACTGCTCAGAGTGTGGGAAGAGTTTTACTCAACAGAGTCATCTCAACGAACACCAGCGCATTCACACAGGAGAGAAGCCATATCACTGCTCAGAGTGTGGGAAGAGTTTTATAACACAGGGAAGTCTTCAACTGCACAAGCGCATTCACACAGGAGAGAAGCCATATCACTGCTCAGAGTGTGGGAAGAGTTTTACTCAACAGAGTCATCTCAATGAACACCAGCGCATTCACACAGGAGAGAAGCCATATCACTGCTCAGAGTGTGGGAAGAGTTTTACTACACAGAGAAGTCTTCAACTGCACCAGCACATTCACACAGGAGAGAAGCCATATCACTGCTCAGAGTGTGGGAAGAGTTTTACTACACAGAGAAGTCTTCAACTGCACCAGCACATTCACACAGGAGAGAAGCCATATCACTGCTCAGAGTGTGGGAAGAGTTTTACTCAGCGGAGTCATCTCCAGCAACATCAACACATTCACACAGGTAAACAGTAGTGGGAGACTCTGAGCAGACGTTTGAACGTTTCCTCATCAGTCATGAATGATTTTAAGTTTTCTTATGTTTTCACTCTCCATGGCTAGGAGGCTAACTGGCATCAGTGTCCCTGCTTGGTTATGAATGTGATTAGTTTGTTAGTGTAAATGTGGATTGGCACATAAGAGATAGTAGTTGGTAATTGAACATGAGAAACGTTACCGGATAACAATACAGAGGTGAATATATGAAAGACCACATATACAAATATGCTCCGTACCCCCCAAAAATGTTTTGGTACCTCTGGGGATTCTAGGGGTGCCACCAGGGGTACATGAGCCGTAACAGGTCCTATTTACCACTGTATTGATGTAGAGTCTTGTTAGCAGGTCGGGGCTGCATTGTACAGCCACAGACACTCGTCTGCTGGCCTTTGATGTACACTGTACTGCTACAGATTTGGAGCAGCGAACTGTACTGAACAGCCATTTTAACGTCCTGCTGCTCTGTCCTTGTAGCAGGTCTCTTAGTAGTTGGGGCTGTGGTAACCTTCTAGGGTACTGGTGTCTGTGCTGAGACTTCCTCTCTTGTGTGCTCTAGGTGGAAAATGAACAACCTCGGGAGCAGAGAATACACCAAATTCAAAATCAACAGTGGATCCACTCTTGCCAAATCGTGCTCTAAGAAGTTTAAAAACCCATCGAGGGTGTTCATTTCCTCTCTCGGCTGAGACAAGGACAAATTAAAAAAAAATTGTCTGCTCTGGAGAATGAACCCCTCCAAATTATCCTCCTCATTGAACTCGTGGGAGGGACAAATCGAGGAGGGTATCTCAAACGGTTCACCATCCTTAACCTGTTTAATCAAGTCCTCAGACAAGATACACATTGGAAGATAACCGTAATCCTCCTCCTGATAATGTCTCACCTCGTAAGACTCCCTCCCTGTCCTTTAATGGTGGATTATTCTGTGACGTGGCAGGTGTTGTGCAATCAGGAAGCGCACACAATCTCTGAGGGGATTGGATTTTAAACAAACGGGTTTTACTTTGAACATACGGGGTTGCACACAAATTGACAGTAGACACACGAACAACACGAGCACAATGTGGCATGATGACACTAACGGAACTAACTGGCTAACACACATATGACCAACTAATCATTAGACATAAAGACAACAGACTCGACCAGCAACCTGACATATAACAGAACACTAAAACTTAACAAACTACACACACAGACATCTACAGACACGAGAAGCCATGAACAAAACAGAAATATAGAAAGATTAATCAAATCTGACATCCAAGACACAACAGACTGCACAAGACCACAAACGGTCACCATAATTTTTACTTTCACAATAAGTTTCACTATAATATGCACCATCACCTTACAATAACCCACAAAGACTGAACACCAACGATTAAATACCAGAACTAAATTACAAATGAGACACAGCTGAAGGGGAAGTAACATGGGGCGTGACTGAACAGACTAAAAAGTGATACATGATTGACAGGGAGGCGGGGCTAGACATGACACCCTCCTTAAAATCTCTGCATCACCTCTATTCCGTGACCTACAGAAAGCATGGACTACACTTGCTTACAAAGTGTTATTGTGTGTTTTGGATTCCTGTAAATATATTAGTCCGGAAATTTCAATGTGTTTCAATAATTTAATTAGTTTTTAATATGTGACTAAAGCTGATGTGAAATGTGCATACCTCAGGGGTCACCAAATGGCGGTCCGGATCCAATCACATTCCCGATTAACTGGATACGGACCCAAATTCCAAAAATATTTTTTTATTTTTACGGGAGACTAAATTTTAAACCGGAGCATTTATTTCAGGGCTACTGGAAAAACATTCCGTGACGAGTGTTACGTTCGCCCCCCCCCCCCCCCCCTCCCCGCTCAACAACTTACGTTCGACACCGCCGACCCGGACCAAAATTGGACCGCGGAAAGATATAATTGATTACCCCTGGCATACATGTTTTAACTGGGATTCCATGGAAATCATGGTGGTGTTTTTGACTCTTCTGAAAGTCTGTAAATGCTCTATTGACAGATTAAAAGCAATACTACACAAACTGACCTTTTAGTGTTTTTTGTCTTTAGTTTGTTACACTCACAGAAATGATTCATGGCAGAAATGATTCATTTTATGCATTTACATCTATTTGATTTTATTTAAAAACTCATATATTTTATATTTATGCCTTAACATTAATTATTATCTACATAATCTAATCAATTCTAAAATGTCTTGAATGTAATTAGTTAATTTATACCTACACAGTTGAAATAATTACAGTTGTAAATCAAACAAGATTCTGTTATATAAAATGTATGTGACTGGTTTTCATTGAAGTTATGAGAAATGAAATGCGCTGCTCTCCCGCGGGTCTCCAGCAGGCAGGTTCATGTGGGTAGCAGTCGTCCATGCCACGGTAAGCAATCTGAGACATCCTGTTTTATTACTTTCAAATGTGTCCTAATCGTGCAGTTTATATCGCATCACATCAATGTAAATGTATTTGTATAGTTCTTGATTATTTTAAGTAGTTTTATGTCGATCGTGTTGCTGGACAAGACAATACCAACACATGCTAACATCACAGCGAACAGGCTTGCTTTTTCATGACATCTTAGCTAGTTCGGTAATACAGTTTGATACTGGATTAAACTAACCTATTGCGGTTGGTTTTCATGCAGGTTAAAATTACTAGTTATATCAGTTGCAAAGCAAGCCGGAAAGCATTCTCTTTGTCCACAACATTTAGTATACTCATTTTGTAATAAACTAGGCGCTGTCTGCTTATTTAAAGGTGAACTTGAGAACTCGTGCCATGGAGGTGTTTTGGTAGGTGCAAACTCATTACATTTTGACAAAATTCTGTGCTGTGAATGCACAATATGGCATTTCTGTGATTCGTGCAAATCTGCAATATAAAAGTGTCTTTTTTTTTTAGGGGGAGGGGTGTCAATGTGCTTCACAAGCTTAGTCGTGAGTACAAATAACTTTGTTGGAGTGTTTTACAGATGGGGTGGTCCACTAGGGAAATGTCAGTGACTTTGTTAGCCTCAGCACCTGTGTTTTATTGAGTCTCTGACACTAACAAGCATGAATCATGTGTTTGTTTGTTTTCCCAGAATGAAGAGATCAATGTGAGGCGTGATTGTGTGCTGAGTTGTCTGAGCATCTACCTCAATGAAGACCTGGGCACACTGGTTAAAGAATACGGGGTATGTCAGCCTACTGTCTTTTGTGCCAGATGGAATTTCCATCCAGATGTGCCGGGTAACGTGCCGTTCATGAGAATGGGATAGACATGAGAACACATTGACCTTGACCACCAGTAGTTTATCATTAAGTCCAATGGCTTGTTTGTTTAGAATGAGAAATTCCCAAAAGTAAAGTGGTGGTAGTGCTGTCGCTTTGTAGGAAGTAAATCCACTTGGTCCAGAGGAACCTGAGGATAAAGTGGGCCAGGTTGGGGCACCCAAACCTAAACGCCTTTACTATGCAAAGGATGACAATTCTCACCAAAACAACAAGGTGAGGACACAGACACTTCATATTTCTTATGACCCAGCAGCATGATTTGGAAGTGTTAAGTAAGAAATGCCTTTCAAATAATGTCAAGTCATTTTGATTCTTGGTTCTGATCAGCTGGATTCTAATATTTGTGTGTGTGTGTGTGTGTGTGTGTGTGTGTGTGTGTGTGTGGTGGGGGGATCATTAGGATGCATGTTGTGGACTATCTGCTTATGAACTCCAGCGCCTTGAGAACATCACACAGAAGGAAGCCTTCTTGTCTTCTTTGAACATATGGCAAGTACGTGGACATGTTAACTGAAACTATAACCAATACACAGGGTTCGTACGGTCATGAAAAACCTGGAAAAGTTATGGAATTTGAAAATAGCAATTTCCAGGCCTGGATAAGTTTTGGAAAAACTAAAAATACTCAAATGTTTTTGGAAAAGTCATGGAAATTTGCTTGACACAATAAATATATGTTGATAACCGGAAGAAAAAATAAACATATATAATATAGCCATGTTTTTTCTTTGTGTGGACCACTAACGTAACTTCACAGGTTAGTTCGCTACGTTAGCGTTGGACTCCAAGCGGAGCTGTAGATTGTACTTTGATGACGTGTAAATCAGCGTAATGCTGGTAAATGCCGATTCAACTATGGCTGCTTCAGTTGGACAAATACAAGCTATGGCTTGAGAAAGACAAGGACACGGGGCATGCAAAATGTGCACTGTGTGGTTAACCAACTGGTTAACGTTGGGGTTAGAGACTGAAAAGTCCGACGCAAAGCAGTTTTCGTCGTTAAGCACGAACCTAGATTTAGACACGCCTTGATCGTAAACACACAATAGAAAAAAACTAACAATGTTCTCGTGCGTACAGCGTGAGAAAGAGCGACCGCGTTGCCGAGATGGGCTGCGGTGGAGGCTGTGCTGCTTCAGCTTATCGTACACAACACTACACAACACAACACTCCACTACACTCCACAGTGCTGCCACTGCACCTCCACGCACCGCGCAAAATTAAGAAAAGTCGGTCGTAACTCCGTCCGTCGTTAACCAGACCCGTCGGTAAGCGGGAACTCACCGGCTTTTAGCCCGGATACGGCTTATAGCTACAACATTTTCCATTAAAAAAACTTAGATGCGGCTTATATTGATATTGAAAATACGGTAAATGTTTATTTTTTCAATTATGTGTCTTTTCATTAATTGATGATATACTGTGGAATTTTAGCCTGGATTTTTTCTTATTTTTTGTGTCTACACATATGTTTAGAGAATGTACAGTCATTGAAATTTGTCTGAAAGTCATGGAAAAGTCATGGAAATTAGTTGTCAAAAAAGTGTATGAACCCTGAATACAAGCCTGATTAGCAGTTGTCCATTTCACACCGTCTCCCTCTCATACTTTGTCTTCATCTACTCTCCTCTCAGTCTCTTTTTCTCTCCATCCTGCTCTTTTCACTGTTGTCCCCTACTGTCTTCTCTGTATCTTTCTTTCTCTTATACTCACTCCTCTCCCACCAGTGTAACTTCACACAATTTTGCATGGGAATTTAAAAAGGTGACAAATTTGGTCTTAATGGGTTATTCTCAATTTATTTCAATTCTACAATGTAATTTACAAATGTGTCATTCCTGTCTTTCTTGTAGTATGTTTAGCATTGCTGTTCATGGAGAGAAACAATGGGATAATTAGTGTTTTTCTCTGTGAAAAGGCAGCTGAGGATCTGAGGCAGTCAGAAAAGCCAAAGCCAGATGTCAAGAGGTAAGTCATAAAGCAGTGTAGTTGGAAGCATGAATTATTTTTGCTCTTGGGGCTGAATATTGACTAGAAGGGGGTGTTTCCAACAGTCGAGGAGTAAAGGGAGAGACATGGGAAGGTTAGGGAAAGGTTGGTTCTTTCTCTTCTTTATCGTCCTCCCTCCAACCTTCCTCTCACTCCTACTGTCCTCTCTTAGGCCAATACAAGACAGCTCACTTCTTTACGGGTGCTGAAAAGTTGAATCATTTCAGCTTTTCAATGCTGCTCAGCACCTCCCTTGTTTATTACGTCACAAGGTAAAGTTTTGTGACCAATTTGCAAAAAACTGGGCAAAACACAATGTGAGTCAGCTTTAGACATAACAGGCATGATGCACACACACTACTACTCCCTGACTGGAAGACTGCATCTTTATTTCCTCTACCATACTACTGTTTTAGGTGATTTATCAGGTGCCCAGGCTCAACTCAAACATGTGAGAACAACACTACTCCTTCATATGATAATTGTCAGATTATTTATTGTCACCTTGGCAGAAAAGTGCAAAATATTCAAGAGTAGTACTGCACACCTGATTAATCACTTAAACTTATAGTATACGCAGGAAATGAAGGTCTTCCTGTCAGGATGTAGTGGAGCCTGTGCATCAAGTCTATTATTCCAGTGATGAGAGTAAGAAGGAGAATAAACCTTACCCCTACAAGAGCTTAGGAGAGAGAAAAGGTGAGTAGAGAAGGAAGTGTCAGGAATAGCCGATGACATAATCAAGTTCACCTGTTTCACCACCACGCCCACATTCCATACATACTTAAGCACCAGAACTACACTTCCTGGTTGCGAAGTATTGCCTCCATGTTGTTGCATACCAAGCCTTTTCTCCGGTCTGTCTGCCTGTGTCCCGAACTCTGCTTGCCCCCTAGACCACGTCTCCCGCCTGACCCCTGGATACCTCCCGGACTCTGCTCTCGCCTCTCGACCTCGGACCGTCCTGACCACCGCTACTCCACTACAGCCCTACACCAGCATAACACCGCTGTGTGCTCTACGTGGCCTGCTGTACTGAATTATCTTAATAAAAAGCACTCACTTCCGCATCAGGATCTCTCCTCGCGTGTTCCATTCGTTACAGGAAGACTGTAGAAGAGAGGGAGAGGTGGTTGGAGAGGTTTGCCTCCTTTTCTTCAATCCGTTTTCCCTGCACCAATGAACAGTTTCTTATTTGGCTCTTACAGCAGCTACTAGCTACGTATTTACATCGCTGATCTGAATAAAATCAGTGGGAGGGTTCCTGGTTCTGTATTGTTAGATGTATTTTTAGTTGGTGTGTTGTTAACTGCATTTCTTTAGCAGGTCAAAGGCTTCATTAGGAAAAGAGCAGGCTCTGCAGTCTCCCCAGAAATCCCTCTGTCTTAAAGAAGCACAACGCCTTACCCCCAGTGGTGGATCAACCCTTAAACACATGAGAACAAGTCTACTGTAAAGAATATTTGTCAGAGTTTTTAATTGTTGTTGTCATCTTGATTGAAAAGTCCACAATTTGAGAGAAGACTGTATATAATCTCATGTTAACAAAAACACACAATGCATCCTTATGACTTTTTCTTTTTTTCCAGGCTTTTAGGAGGTGATCAAAGGTCTTAAGGTCATTGTTACCTTGAACATGCATCCATCTCATTCTCATGAACACATATATGCAGTGCTTTAAAGCAGTGGCGTGCACACATAGACATCAGGTGGTGCTAAAGCACCAGCAACTCTGCCCTTTATCAACGAAAGTGCCCTTTAGAAACTTCGGTTTTCATTTTACTGAGGTCGGTTTGAAATGATCTTTTGAAAACCTGAGCGATTAAAAACAATGCCCTGAAATGAGCCACCACCTCGCACACGCCCGACCTCTCTCTTCCTTTAACACCAGATGCGCTGCAGCAACAGTTCAGTTCAGCGAGTGGAAGGAAGCGTTTTCAGCACAGCACACACGGTCACAGATAGACTTCTTCTCCCGTCCCCACCAGCCAAGTCACATACACATCAAGTCAAATCTACCGTTTGCCCTCTAAGCCCAACGTGAAATCATTTTGTTGTGCAGTAAAATGTCTCATACAGCACCAAACTACTAAGCATTTTTAGCTGACTGGTCGCGAGGACGACCACATACAAATAATTAAGGTAGAGTTTGCAGATCTATGTGTTAAGCTGAACATTTTCTGTTGTATAGGTTTTGTTAGACAACATAAATTAACACATTCATTTGTGAAAGAAGAAACTGGAAGTTCCCCATTACCTGTGAAAAATGCCCATCTGCATTCATGTAATGACAACACTCAGTAGCCTATAACTCCTTCTTGTAATTAATTGTCCTTAATTGTAGGCCTATATTGATTTACTAATTGCAAAATATATGCAACAAGGCCTGCAGACAGTGGAGGGTAAACAGAAGTTAACTGAAGGACTTAAAAATTACTGTATATAGTTAATATTGGATATGAATTTTATCAGTTGGCTGCGTGACTTTTCTCCGTTGAAAACTCGCGTTTAGAGAATGTTACAAATAAAATGTCAAATTTCATTCAACATGTGCTTGTAATTTTTTTTATAATTAGGTGTACCACGTGCGCTAAACAGTGCCCTTCAACCCCCCCGAGTACTTGCCCCCCAAAATGTCTGTGCACACCACTGCTTTAAAGAAATATCTTCAAATTAACATTCAGTTGGCCTAAGGATGAGCTGCTTATATTGTGGTGGTCCAGGTTAGGGTCACACAGCTCATCATCCTGTTCTTTCTGTTCCAGGACATTGAATCCAGAGAGGCTGAGGCAGATGTTGCCGAGCAGAGGGTCATGGTCCTGATGGTAATGGACGCTTTGCTGATGTTGGTGTTGTGCTGGAAGGTGTGGAAGTTCTCCATAACCTGCAGAGTGTCAGCCATACATGTGTGATGCTTTATGGGCTCATCTACACACTCAACTTGAGTTATCCAAAAAGCATGCGTACATTCGAGGTGTACCAGAAAATCCTGATGGACCTGGACTCAACCAAGCTTTCACCAAAAGTACAGGCACTGAAAATCTAATTGCTCCAGTAATTTGACTGGCAGTAATGCACTTAAACAACCCCTACCTGATTTGTCTTTTTTCCTCAGTCAGAGAGGATCTTGTGTTTAAATGATCCCTTAGTTATTGAAGGGTATATCGGGGAAATACCTGTTTTGTTTTCTTTTAGTGTTGAAGCATTTAATGGGAGTGTTGTGAGAGTGTAGGTGGGTTCATGGATGGCCGGTTTCTGAAGTGTGTTAGCTGGCAGTGTTGTAGTGGCTCAGCTCAAACTGTATTTGTCATTGTTTCTCAATTCTGTATGATCTGGTTGTCTTTAAAAGATATTTAAGATGTTGTAATTTCATGTATTTAATGTTTAATGTGAAGTTCTAATGCTAATAAAGCTTTTGAATCAACAAGATGGTCTGATTGTTCTTATGCATCATTAAGATTGTACTAAATGGAAAGACAGAATGTGATGGGAGATCACAGAGATGAAAGAAAACAAAACTGAGTCTCAGACATGAAGAATTTAAGGCATTTTCCCCACTGTTTCCAAATGTTTATCTGAAGTGACAAACCCAGATGTGTATCATTACTATGTTGCTGAAACAGTGTGTTTACACCAGAGAGGCAGTGAAAGCTTACTGCAATTTAGATGCTTATAATTACTTTCTCAGTGGAAAAGTTGATGCAGAGGGCATTAGAATTGTATATGGTGAAGTTGGAGCAACCTGCCAAACACGTCACTATTTCTAAAACATACTGCACATGTTTCTTAGTAAGGAGTGGGGGTTGTTTTGTTAAACTCTATTATTTAATTATATATTTTCAATGGTTTGAACATTTATTCAGCTTATTAGAAACAAACGTCGATTACAAAAGACTTCAGAATCGCCTTTATTGTCATTATAATTTACATTACAATGAAATTTGATTCTCATCCAAGGTGTTTGCCAGTACAGTAAATACACACACAACATAAAACATAAATCTATAAGTTGAGGTAGTGCCACATATACATGGTTCGTAGATTGCTTGCGTGATATTTTGAATATTGCACAAGCTATATTACAATGTATGTTACAAGTATTGCACATATTACAAATATTGCACATATTGCACGTGGGAATTATTTACATGGGTTATATTTCACATGGCTTGGGGATTTACATTTTTGCAGTTATTTACATGTATTTAGTGCAGTGATGGCTCTAGGGTAAAAGCTCTCATTAGGGGTGCTTGAGCAACCCTAAAAGGGTCCAGACCAGAGGTGGAAAGAGTACTGAAAAATTGTAATTGAGTAAAAGTATCATTACTTTGCCTAAAATCTACTCAGAGTAAAAGTAAAATTACCCATCTCAAAATTTACTCGAGTAAAAGTACAAAATTACTTCATTTAAAATGTAATTTGAGTAAAAGTTACTTAGTTACTTTCAGTTATTTAATGCATGGATGAATCATGAACCAAATTCAGCACAAGTTGTTTTAATCGATTTCAAAGTGTATTTAAGTGCACATCCACACTTGCAAAAAGATCAGCTGGGCTCAGGAACATACTTCCTCACAGCACAAGGACAGTCACAACCTGTACCATAAAGTGCAAACAATTTTCAGTCCTATTATCCAACGGACAACACTATGATAAGAATAAAGAAATTTAAATTACAAATTATTCAAAAACCAAAATGCACACAAAATTAAGTGCCCACAAGACGCCACAAATCAAACTAAAATGCAACAGGATTCCACTACTCACAATAAAATGCCCACAGGATCCCACAATTTAAAAGTAAGTGCTCACAGGATCCAACTATTCAAAATACAGTGCCCACCGGATCCCACTATTCACAATAAAATGACCATAGGATCCCACATCTCAAAATAAAACAAAATGCGCACAGGATTCCACTATTTTAAATGCTCACAGGATCCAACTATTCAAAATACAGTGCCCACAGGATTCCACTTTTCACAATAAAATGTACACAGGATCCCACAGAACCTGATAGATAGAAGATTTAAAGATAGAACAATCTCATCCTTTTGGAAAAAAAGAGCACCAGATTACGACCTGATTATGAGACAATGGAAAGGGCGTGCGCAAGGCAAGGCCATGCAATTGGCCTTCAGTTCTGGGACTCTGGGAAGTTTAAATTTCTGCCCGCATTTAACTTTTCACCATCAATATTTTTTTACTCAGTAATGTGAGGGCGTTCAAATGTACTGAAGTAAAACTACTTGGGTCAAAATGTACTCAAGTAAAAGTAAAAATTACATGTTTCAAAAACTACTCAGAAAATTACAAATTACTCATATAAAGTACTTGATTACAGTAATGTGAGTAAATGTAATTAGTTACTTTCCACCCCTGGTCCAGACATGCCTATGTTGTGTGCCTTTTTGGGACAGGCTTGCTGGAAATGTCAAATGCTTTTATTTAAATGCTTTAAATTTGTTGTTTACCTAGAAGCCACCCATCACGCACTCTGCTAGCTTGTAATCTTATCCCAACCATGCTGTTTGTAAGGATGTACGAATCATTGGGTTGATCCAGGCCAACGTGCCACTACATTAGTAAGGCACATTTTTGCATCACAGATTATTTGCACATTTATGGAATTAAAGAGCTTTTTATTCACATAAGCAAATTCCTCCTCAGATGGTGCCTTTATAAATGTGCAGTCGATCGCTCCGATTACATTAGTGAAACCGGCTATCGCTGCAAATTGCGCTTTAATGTTTGCCTGGTCAACCGCTTCATATGGGAACTTTATATACCTAGCTGACCTGCAGATGATCCCATCCAAAACAGCTGGCATGGTCCGGCTCAGACATGACTGGGATATCCCCGGCCGGGCTGGCAGTTCTCTTTGAAACGAGCCAGTCGCCAGGAAGCCAAGCGTTGTCAGACCTGTAAAGGAACTGGCAATGCGCGACTCCTCGCGTTTCTCTCTCCAAAACTGGACCCAACTCAGCACAAGAGGACAGTTCTTGGAAATATGAAACGGCTTATAAGCCAGCCATCATCATGGACCAAAAAAAATCATAATGATTACGGAAAACTCTCTCGGCGAATTCGGCCATTATCAATATCTTCCAGTAATCAGACCCTCCAGAAAGTTGCGATGTTGCGATTTGCAACTTCAACGCAACTTCAAGCAAACCCCGCGAATTCAGGGCGGTGTTGCAACTTCAGCCAATCACCGCAACTTTCCCGCAAATTTGACCAATCACTGATGTCGTCTTGATGTGACGTCGACAAACTCCCGCCTTACCTCCGTATATACGTTCAAGAGGAGCAGACTGAAAGCAGCATGAGCGACGAAAATAACGGCAAAAAGATCGGGAAAAGCAGTATCCCGGTACACTACATGAAAACGGGGATAAACTGTCCAGATCCGACCCGCGAATTGATTATCTATGGCCCCCTGGATGATATTTAATTACTATTAGAACCGGCCCGCAGGCCACAGCCGCCCGATGGTGTTTTGCACCCACAAACACTACATTCCCCACAATGCAACGGTAGCCCGCGAAGTCACTGCAGCGCACGCAAGCGGCGAGGGTCTGAGATAAAGTTTATAAGTTTAAACTTTGAACTGAGATTAAGTTTAAAGTCAGAGATAAAATTTATTTATCTCTGATCCATATCTATGAGTTACTAGTTCGCTCTGGCACCAACCACTGGCGATCGATGTCGATATAATACTTAATTTGTGTCCATTTTACAGGCCGCCCGGTAACAACTTACGTTGGCTAACCCCCCCCCCCCCCCCCCCCCCCCCCCCCCCCCCCCCCCCCCCCAAAAGGTTCAAATCTCACTTCAAGCGATCTTGAAAAGTTGGCAACCTTGAATAAATAGGTAAATAGATAATTAAAATGGACTACTAAATAGAGGAAACCATACAACATTTACTCCCTATTGTAATGTACTCACAAAAAAGCAAAAACACACCGCAACTTCCATCGCAATTTTTTTTAAAAACACCCGCAACATCAAACATTTTAGCCCGCAACAATCACAAAAAAGGCCCGCGAAATCCTGGGGGGACTGAGTAATGCTAACGCTGCCATCTCCCAAGAACTCCAGCACAACATTTAATGCATGTTTATATTGCCCAAATGTACTGTGACTCTCACGCTTTTACTTATTTAATAAAACTCTCTTTTAACCACGTCTGAGTCCTCATCTATTTTCAGGAAATTTCCACGACACACACATTTACACATAAAAAAAAAAAAAAAGTTATATACCGTTAAATTCAGCTCTCAACTTCTTTAGTTTATATTTTAAAAGTTCATTTCACTTTATTTTTTAAGTAAAAAAATTAAAAAGTATTTAATTTTATTTATGACAAATTGCTTTCTTGATCACCCCTTTACAAAAAAACAACATAACTTGTTGGTCACGGCCTGTGGTGGCCTCCGTCATTTTGATTTGTGAAAGGTGGCGACCCTACGGGCACATAACAGTGTGGGAATGGTTATTAAGGGAATGGGAAAGGTTTATGTAGCGTAAAACTGTGGGGTGGGTTTATAAAGCCTTAATATAGTGTATGAATACTTAAATAAATGTACCGTTTCTGCTTAGCGGGTTTTCAGTTATCGGCCAGGGTGTTTGTGGAACGTCTCTCACGCGCTACACGGTGGATTACGTAGTGAGTCCGCGTGAGTATTGCCCAGTGACCTTGAGGTGGTTGCCGGGGTAACACATTGGTTACTGTAAACAGAATGGACGCTAGAGGTGTGGCCTGATTTAGCGAGATAAGTTCGCTAGTTAGGTGAATCATATATGCGCTATAACGTATCTAACAATATCATTCACTCAAAAACAAACAAGGTCACCAATATTCATATGTACACATGTCGTATATCTGTGTTAACTACACATTTTGATAGTAACTTGTCAATTTAGCTGTCGCTAAATTAGGTAACTAGTTGTTTCTTAGCGATCAGGATATCCAGCTTCATTACTGGAAAACTCACCAATCAAGCCGCACGATTTATTTTGTCATTTTTTCGCACTGACATTTTCGTGCCCTAAGAAATATTTGAAATGTATCGTTAGTTGTTTTTACGGTGTAGCAATTGTTTATAGTGAAAGTGTATTTTATCGTTTCTTTTCAGACTGCAAAGTTAGCTAGTTAGCTATGGCTGCAGTTGTAGCACACAGTCCCACTTCATATTTGGCGTTCGTACAAATAATCTGATGATCAAACAGTCATATTCCCGTGTGGAAACAACTGCGTCCACTACAATATTGACCAGAGATGGCAAAAGTTCATTCCTGGTAAGACTGTTTAAACACGTATATTTACCTAAATCCGATGTGAATTCAATTACAATTGAATTAGAAGTTTATTTCAGTTATATGACATAAACAAAAAGAATAAATAAATAAACAGAAAAACAACAACAGTTTGCCGTTAATAAACATGTCAGCAAAATAAATTTAAACCGATAAGATATAGACTGAAGCTTTAACTTATTTTGCCTACCCTTTTATATTATCTCACATTCTATATGCCAAAGCAAAGTCAAGAAATAAATAAAACAAACAAACAACTACATATATAATCACTGTTCAGGTTTATAGGAGTTCATTACCTTACTCTAGCAATGTATGCCAGTCCGCCCCTGCCCTAAGCTCATATTTATTGTCTCTAATTTCAAATAGCCTCTGAATACAGTTAGGCAGTGAATTGTTTTGTACCCTATACATTATCTGTGCAATGTGTAAGTCGACTAAATCATTAAATTTCAGAGCATGTACTTTAAGAAACAGTTTGTTTGTTGAATCATGTGTTAGTTTTATATGTGTTTCCCCATACCTAAACACAATAGGTCATGTATGGAATTATGAAAGAACAGTACAGTATAAATAGTGAATTTTGATTTGTGATGGTAGATTTGATTTGTGTTGATTTGGTTATGTTGGTAGAAAGATAGATAGATAGATAGATAGATAGATAGATAGATAGATAGATAGATAGATAGATAGATAGATAGATAGATAGATAGATA
The DNA here is from genome assembly GCF_052324685.1 of Brachyhypopomus gauderio. NCBI lineage: Eukaryota > Metazoa > Chordata > Actinopteri > Gymnotiformes > Hypopomidae > Brachyhypopomus > Brachyhypopomus gauderio. The sequence continues at coordinate 190,704 of NW_027506926.1, read as the reverse complement.
GATAGATAGATAGATAGATAGATAGATAGATAGATAGATAGATAGATAGATAGATATGTGTGTTTGTGTTTGTGTTTGTGTTTGTGTGACATCAGAAAGCATGTGCTGAAGTGACAGATCTGGATCTTTATAAGGGCCTAACTGCATAGATTACTGCCATTATCTAACTACCTGCTTGTTGGAAACATCATGTGATACATGGATGAGGTCTCCTACCAGGACACGGAGAACCTCATGCCAACACGCCTTGTTTGGCTAAAGCCTGAGTCTTCTCACCATTTGGTATGACCTCATTCGTTACAAGCCACATCTGGACAGGAGGTAAGCAAATAGATGGAGGCAGGTAGGTAGTTATGTTGGTAGATACATAGATATGTGTGTTTGTGTTTGTGTTTGTGTTTGTGTGACATCAGAAAGCATGTGCTGAAGTGACAGATCTGGATCTTTATAAGGGCCTAACTGCATAGATTACTGCCATTATCTAACTACCTGCTTGTTGGAAACATCATACGATACATGGATAAGGTCTCGTACCAGGACACGGAGAACCTCATGCCAACACGCCTTGTTTGGCTAAAGCCTGAGTCTTCTCACCATTTGGTATGACCTCATTCGTTACAAGCCACATCTGGACAGGAGGTAAGCAAATAGATGGAGGCAGGTAGGTAGTTATGTTGTTAGATAGATAGATAGATAGATATGTGTGTTTGTGTTTGTGTTTGTGTGACATCAGAAAGCATGTGCTGAAGTGACAGATCTGGATCTTTATAAGGGCCTAACTGCATAGATTACTGCCATTATCTAACTACCTGCTTGTTGGAAACATCATGTGATACATGGATGAGGTCTCCTACCAGGACACGGAGAACCTCATGCCAACACGCCTTGTTTGGCTAAAGCCTGAGTCTTCTCACCATTTGGTATGACCTCATTCGTTACAAGCCACATCTGGACAGGAGGTAAGCAAATAGATGGAGGCAGGTAGGTAGTTATGTTGTTAGATAGATAGATAGATAGATAGATAGATAGATAGATAGATAGATAGATAGATAGATAGATAGATAGATAGATAGATAGATAGATAGATAGATAGATAGATATGTGTGTTTGTGTTTGTGTTTGTGTTTGTGTGACATCAGAAAGCATGTGCTGAAGTGACAGATCTGGATCTTTATAAGGGCCTAACTGCATAGATTACTGGCATTATCTAACTACCTGCTTGTTGGAAACATCATACGATACATGGATAAGGTCTCGTACCAGGACACGGAGAACCTCATGCCAGCACGCCTTGTTTGGCTAAAGCCTGAGGCTTCTCACCATTTGGTATGACCTCATTTGTTACAAGCCACATCTGGACAGGAGGTAAGCAAATAGATGGAGGCAGGTAGGTAGTTATGTTGGTAGATACATAGATATGTGTGTTTGTGTTTGTGTGACATCAGAAAGCATGTGCTGAAGTGACAGATCTGGATCTTTATAAGGGCCTAACTGCATAGATTACTGCCATTATCTAACTACCTGCTTGTTGGAAACATCATGTGATACATGGATGAGGTCTCCTACCAGGACACGGAGAACCTCATGCCAGCACGCCTTGTTTGGCTAAAGCCTGAGGCTTCTCACCATTTGGTATGAACTCATTTGTTACAAGCCACATCTGGACAGGAGGTAAGCAAATAGATGGAGGCAGGTAGGTAGTTATGTTGGTAGATACATAGATATGTGTGTTTGTGTTTGTGTGACATCAGAAAGCATGTGCTGAAGTGACAGATCTGGATCTTTATAAGGGCCTAACTGCATAGATTACTGCCATTATCTAACTACCTGCTTGTTGGAAACATCATACGATACATGGATAAGGTCTCGTACCAGGACACGGAGAACCTCATGCCAGCACGCCTTGTTTGGCTAAAGCCTGAGGCTTCTCACCATTTGGTATGACCTCATTTGTTACAAGCCACATCTGGACAGGAGGTAAGCAAATAGATGGAGGCAGGTAGGTAGTTATGTTGGTAGATACATAGATATGTGTGTTTGTGTTTGTGTGACATCAGAAAGCATGTGCTGAAGTGACAGATCTAGATCTTTATAAGGGCCTAACTGCATAGATTACTGCCATTATCTAACTACCTGCTTGTTGGAAACATCATGTGATACATGGATGAGGTCTCCTACCAGGACACGGAGAACCTCATGCCAACACGCCTTGTTTGGCTAAAGCCTGAGTCTTCTCACCATTTGGTATGACCTCATTCGTTGCAAGCCAAATCTGGACAGGAGGTACGCAAATAGATGGAGGCAGGTAGGTAGTTATGTTGGTAGATACATAGATATGTGTGTTTGTGTTTGTGTGACATCAGAAAGCATGTGCTGAAGTGACAGATCTGGATCTTTATAAGGGCCTAACTGCATAGATTACTGACATTATCTAACTACCTGCTTGTTGGAAACATCATACGATACATGGATAAGGTCTCGTACCAGGACACGGAGAACCTCATGCCAACACGCCTTGTTTGGCTAAAGCCTGAGGCTTCTCACCATTTGGTATGACCTCATTTGTTACAAGCGACATCTGGACAGGAGGTAAGCAAATAGATGGAGGCAGGTAGGTAGTTATGTTGTTAGATAGATGGATAGATAGATAAATATGTGTGTTTGTGTTTGTGTTTGTGTGACATCAGAAAGCATGTGCTGAAGTGACAGAGCTGGATCTTTATAAGGGCCTAACTGCATAGATTACTGCCATTATCTAACTACCTGCTTGTTGGAAACATCATACGATACATGGATGAGGTCTCCTACCAGGACACGGAGAACCTCATGCCAGCACGCCTTGTTTGGCTAAAGCCTGAGGCTTCTCACCATTTGGTATGACTTCATTTGTTACAAGCCACATCTGGACAGGAGGTAAGCAAATAGATGGAGGCAGGTAGGTAGTTATGTTGTTAGATAGATAGATAGATAGATAGATAGATATGTGTGTTTGTGTTTGTGTGACATCAGAAAGCATGTGCTGAAGTGACAGATCTGGATCTTTATAAGGGCCTAACTGCATAGATTACTGCCATTATCTAACTACCTGCTTGTTGGAAACATCATACGATACATGGATGAGGTCTCGTACCAGGACACGGAGAACCTCATGCCAACACGCCTTGTTTGGCTAAAGCCTGAGTCTTCTCACCATTTGGTATGACCTCATTCGTTACAAGCCACATCTGGACAGGAGGTAAGCAAATAGATGGAGGCAGGTAGGTAGTTATGTTGGTAGATACATAGATATGTGTGTTTGTGTTTGTGTTTGTGTGACAGAAAGCATGTGCTGAAGTGACAGATCTGGATCTTTATAAGGGCCTAACTGCATAGATTACTGCCATTATCTAACTACTTGCTTGTTGGAAACATCATATGATACATGGATGAGGTCTCCTACCAGGACACGGAGAACCTCATGCCAGCACGCCTTGTTTGGCTAAAGCCTGAGGCTTCTCACCATTTGGTATGACCTAATTTGTTACAAGCCACATCTGGACAGGAGGTAAGCAAATAGATGGAGGCAGGTAGGTAGTTATGTTGGTAGATACATAGATATGTGTGTTTGTGTTTGTGTTTGTGTGACATCAGAAAGCATGTGCTGAAGTGACAGATCTGGATCTTTATAAGGGCCTAACTGCATAGATTACTGCCATTATCTAACTACCTGCTTGTTGGAAACATCATGTGATACATGGATGAGGTCTCCTACCAGGACACGGAGAACCTCATGCCAACACGCCTTGTTTGGCTAAAGCCTGAGTCTTCTCACCATTTGGTATGACCTCATTCGTTACAAGCTACATCTGGACAGGAGGTAAGCAAATAGATGGAGGCAGGTAGGTAGTTATGTTGGTAGATACATAGATATGTGTGTTTGTGTTTGTGTTTGTGTGACATCAGAAAGCATGTGCTGAAGTGACAGATCTGGATCTTTATAAGGGCCTAACTGCATAGATTACTGCCATTATCTAACTACCTGCTTGTTGGAAACATCATACGATACATGGATAAGGTCTCGTACCAGGACACGGAGAACCTCATGCCAACACGCCTTGTTTGGCTAAAGCCTGAGGCTTCTCACCATTTGGTATGACCTCATTTGTTACAAGCCACATCTGGACAGGAGGTAAGCAAATAGATGGAGGCAGGTAGGTAGTTATGTTGTTAGATAGATAGATAGATAGATAGATAGATAGATAGATAGATAGATAGATAGATAGATAGATAGATAGATAGATAGATAGATAGATAGATAGATAGATAGATAGATAGATAGATAGATATGTGTGTTTGTGTTTGTGTTTGTGTGACATCAGAAAGCATGTGCTGAAGTGACAGATCTGGATCTTTATAAGGGCCTAACTGCATAGATTACTGCCATTATCTAACAACCTGCTTGTTGGAAACATCATACGATACATGGATGAGGTGTCCTACCAGGACACGGAGAACCTCATGCCAGCACGCCTTGTTTGGCTAAAGCCTGAGTCTTCTCACCATTTGGTATGACCTCATTCGTTACAAGCCACATCTGGACAGGAGGTAAGCAAATAGATGGAGGCAGGTAGGTAGTTATGTTGTTAGATAGATAGATAGATATAGATAGATAGATAGATAGATATGTGTGTTTGTGTTTGTGTTTGTGTTTGTGTGACATCAGAAAGCATGTGCTGAAGTGACAGATCTGGATCTTTATAAGGGCCTAACTGCATAGATTACTGCCATTATCTAACTACCTGCTTGTTGGAAACATCATACGATACATGGATAAGGTCTCGTACCAGGACACGGAGAACCTCATGCCAACACGCCTTGTTTGGCTAAAGCCTGAGTCTTCTCACCATTTGGTATGACCTCATTCGTTACAAGCCACATCTGGACAGGAGGTAAGCAAATAGATGGAGGCAGGTAGGTAGTTATGTTGTTAGATAGATAGATAGATAGATATGTGTGTTTGTGTTTGTGTTTGTGTGACATCAGAAAGCATGTGCTGAAGTGACAGATCTGGATCTTTATAAGGGCCTAACTGCATAGATTACTGCCATTATCTAACTACCTGCTTGTTGGAAACATCATGTGATACATGGATGAGGTCTCCTACCAGGACACGGAGAACCTCATGCCAACACGCCTTGTTTGGCTAAAGCCTGAGTCTTCTCACCATTTGGTATGAACTCATTCGTTACAAGCCACATCTGGACAGGAGGTAAGCAAATAGATGGAGGCAGGTAGGTAGTTATGTTGGTAGATACATAGATATGTGTGTTTGTGTTTGTGTTTGTGTGACATCAGAAAGCATGTGCTGAAGTGACAGATCTGGATCTTTATAAGGGCCTAACTGCATAGATTACTGCCATTATCTAACTACCTGCTTGTTGGAAACATCATACGATACATGGATAAGGTCTCGTACCAGGACACGGAGAACCTCATGCCAACACGCCTTGTTTGGCTAAAGCCTGAGTCTTCTCACCATTTGGTATGACCTCATTCGTTACAAGCCACATCTGGACAGGAGGTAAGCAAATAGATGGAGGCAGGTAGGTAGTTATGTTGTTAGATAGATAGATAGATAGATATGTGTGTTTGTGTTTGTGTTTGTGTGACATCAGAAAGCATGTGCTGAAGTGACAGATCTGGATCTTTATAAGGGCCTAACTGCATAGATTACTGCCATTATCTAACTACCTGCTTGTTGGAAACATCATGTGATACATGGATGAGGTCTCCTACCAGGACACGGAGAACCTCATGCCAACACGCCTTGTTTGGCTAAAGCCTGAGTCTTCTCACCATTTGGTATGACCTCATTCGTTACAAGCCACATCTGGACAGGAGGTAAGCAAATAGATGGAGGCAGGTAGGTAGTTATGTTGTTAGATAGATAGATAGATAGATAGATAGATAGATAGATAGATAGATAGATAGATAGATAGATAGATAGATATGTGTGTTTGTGTTTGTGTTTGTGTGACATCAGAAAGCATGTGCTGAAGTGACAGATCTGGATCTTTATAAGGGCCTAACTGCATAGATTACTGGCATTATCTAACTACCTGCTTGTTGGAAACATCATACGATACATGGATAAGGTCTCGTACCAGGACACGGAGAACCTCATGCCAGCACGCCTTGTTTGGCTAAAGCCTGAGGCTTCTCACCATTTGGTATGACCTCATTTGTTACAAGCCACATCTGGACAGGAGGTAAGCAAATAGATGGAGGCAGGTAGGTAGTTATGTTGGTAGATACATAGATATGTGTGTTTGTGTTTGTGTGACATCAGAAAGCATGTGCTGAAGTGACAGATCTGGATCTTTATAAGGGCCTAACTGCATAGATTACTGCCATTATCTAACTACCTGCTTGTTGGAAACATCATGTGATACATGGATGAGGTCTCCTACCAGGACACGGAGAACCTCATGCCAGCACGCCTTGTTTGGCTAAAGCCTGAGGCTTCTCACCATTTGGTATGAACTCATTTGTTACAAGCCACATCTGGACAGGAGGTAAGCAAATAGATGGAGGCAGGTAGGTAGTTATGTTGGTAGATACATAGATATGTGTGTTTGTGTTTGTGTGACATCAGAAAGCATGTGCTGAAGTGACAGATCTGGATCTTTATAAGGGCCTAACTGCATAGATTACTGGCATTATCTAACTACCTGCTTGTTGGAAACATCATACGATACATGGATAAGGTCTCGTACCAGGACACGGAGAACCTCATGCCAGCACGCCTTGTTTGGCTAAAGCCTGAGGCTTCTCACCATTTGGTATGACCTCATTTGTTACAAGCCACATCTGGACAGGAGGTAAGCAAATAGATGGAGGCAGGTAGGTAGTTATGTTGGTAGATACATAGATATGTGTGTTTGTGTTTGTGTGACATCAGAAAGCATGTGCTGAAGTGACAGATCTGGATCTTTATAAGGGCCTAACTGCATAGATTACTGCCATTATCTAACTACCTGCTTGTTGGAAACATCATGTGATACATGGATGAGGTCTCCTACCAGGACACGGAGAACCTCATGCCAACACGCCTTGTTTGGCTAAAGCCTGAGTCTTCTCACCATTTGGTATGACCTCATTCGTTGCAAGCCACATCTGGACAGGAGGTAAGCAAATAGATGGAGGCAGGTAGGTAGTTATGTTGGTAGATACATAGATATGTGTGTTTGTGTTTGTGTGACATCAGAAAGCATGTGCTGAAGTGACAGATCTGGATCTTTATAAGGGCCTAACTGCATAGATTACTGACATTATCTAACTACCTGCTTGTTGGAAACATCATACGATACATGGATAAGGTCTCGTACCAGGACACGGAGAACCTCATGCCAACACGCCTTGTTTGGCTAAAGCCTGAGGCTTCTCACCATTTGGTATGACCTCATTTGTTACAAGCGACATCTGGACAGGAGGTAAGCAAATAGATGGAGGCAGGTAGGTAGTTATGTTGTTAGATAGATGGATAGATAGATAAATATGTGTGTTTGTGTTTGTGTTTGTGTGACATCAGAAAGCATGTGCTGAAGTGACAGAGCTGGATCTTTATAAGGGCCTAACTGCATAGATTACTGGCATTATCTAACTACCTGCTTGTTGGAAACATCATACGATACATGGATGAGGTCTCCTACCAGGACACGGAGAACCTCATGCCAGCACGCCTTGTTTGGCTAAAGCCTGAGGCTTCTCACCATTTGGTATGACTTCATTTGTTACAAGCCACATCTGGACAGGAGGTAAGCAAATAGATGGAGGCAGGTAGGTAGTTATGTTGTTAGATAGATAGATAGATAGATAGATAGATATGTGTGTTTGTGTTTGTGTGACATCAGAAAGCATGTGCTGAAGTGACAGATCTGGATCTTTATAAGGGCCTAACTGCATAGATTACTGCCATTATCTAACTACCTGCTTGTTGGAAACATCATGTGATACATGGATGAGGTCTCCTACCAGGACACGGAGAACCTCATGCCAACACGCCTTGTTTGGCTAAAGCCTGAGTCTTCTCACCATTTGGTATGACCTCATTCGTTACAAGCCACATCTGGACAGGAGGTAAGCAAATAGATGGAGGCAGGTAGGTAGTTATGTTGGTAGATACATAGATATGTGTGTTTGTGTTTGTGTTTGTGTGACATCAGAAAGCATGTGCTGAAGTGACAGATCTGGATCTTTATAAGGGCCTAACTGCATAGATTACTGCCATTATCTAACTACCTGCTTGTTGGAAACATCATACGATACATGGATAAGGTCTCGTACCAGGACACGGAGAACCTCATGCCAACACGCCTTGTTTGGCTAAAGCCTGAGTCTTCTCACCATTTGGTATGACCTCATTCGTTACAAGCCACATCTGGACAGGAGGTAAGCAAATAGATGGAGGCAGGTAGGTAGTTATGTTGTTAGATAGATAGATAGATAGATATGTGTGTTTGTGTTTGTGTTTGTGTGACATCAGAAAGCATGTGCTGAAGTGACAGATCTGGATCTTTATAAGGGCCTAACTGCATAGATTACTGCCATTATCTAACTACCTGCTTGTTGGAAACATCATGTGATACATGGATGAGGTCTCCTACCAGGACACGGAGAACCTCATGCCAACACGCCTTGTTTGGCTAAAGCCTGAGTCTTCTCACCATTTGGTATGACCTCATTCGTTACAAGCCACATCTGGACAGGAGGTAAGCAAATAGATGGAGGCAGGTAGGTAGTTATGTTGGTAGATACATAGATATGTGTGTTTGTGTTTGTGTTTGTGTGACATCAGAAAGCATGTGCTGAAGTGACAGATCTGGATCTTTATAAGGGCCTAACTGCATAGATTACTGCCATTATCTAACTACCTGCTTGTTGGAAACATCATACGATACATGGATAAGGTCTCGTACCAGGACACGGAGAACCTCATGCCAACACGCCTTGTTTGGCTAAAGCCTGAGTCTTCTCACCATTTGGTATGACCTCATTCGTTACAAGCCACATCTGGACAGGAGGTAAGCAAATAGATGGAGGCAGGTAGGTAGTTATGTTGTTAGATAGATAGATAGATAGATATGTGTGTTTGTGTTTGTGTTTGTGTGACATCAGAAAGCATGTGCTGAAGTGACAGATCTGGATCTTTATAAGGGCCTAACTGCATAGATTACTGGCATTATCTAACTACCTGCTTGTTGGAAACATCATACGATACATGGATGAGGTCTCCTACCAGGACACGGAGAACCTCATGCCAGCACGCCTTGTTTGGCTAAAGCCTGAGGCTTCTCACCATTTGGTATGACTTCATTTGTTACAAGCCACATCTGGACAGGAGGTAAGCAAATAGATGGAGGCAGGTAGGTAGTTATGTTGTTAGATAGATAGATAGATAGATAGATAGATATGTGTGTTTGTGTTTGTGTGACATCAGAAAGCATGTGCTGAAGTGACAGATCTGGATCTTTATAAGGGCCTAACTGCATAGATTACTGCCATTATCTAACTACCTGCTTGTTGGAAACATCATGTGATACATGGATGAGGTCTCCTACCAGGACACGGAGAACCTCATGCCAACACGCCTTGTTTGGCTAAAGCCTGAGTCTTCTCACCATTTGGTATGACCTCATTCGTTACAAGCCACATCTGGACAGGAGGTAAGCAAATAGATGGAGGCAGGTAGGTAGTTATGTTGGTAGATACATAGATATGTGTGTTTGTGTTTGTGTTTGTGTGACATCAGAAAGCATGTGCTGAAGTGACAGATCTGGATCTTTATAAGGGCCTAACTGCATAGATTACTGCCATTATCTAACTACCTGCTTGTTGGAAACATCATACGATACATGGATAAGGTCTCGTACCAGGACACGGAGAACCTCATGCCAACACGCCTTGTTTGGCTAAAGCCTGAGTCTTCTCACCATTTGGTATGACCTCATTCGTTACAAGCCACATCTGGACAGGAGGTAAGCAAATAGATGGAGGCAGGTAGGTAGTTATGTTGTTAGATAGATAGATAGATAGATATGTGTGTTTGTGTTTGTGTTTGTGTGACATCAGAAAGCATGTGCTGAAGTGACAGATCTGGATCTTTATAAGGGCCTAACTGCATAGATTACTGCCATTATCTAACTACCTGCTTGTTGGAAACATCATGTGATACATGGATGAGGTCTCCTACCAGGACACGGAGAACCTCATGCCAACACGCCTTGTTTGGCTAAAGCCTGAGTCTTCTCACCATTTGGTATGACCTCATTCGTTACAAGCCACATCTGGACAGGAGGTAAGCAAATAGATGGAGGCAGGTAGGTAGTTATGTTGGTAGATACATAGATATGTGTGTTTGTGTTTGTGTTTGTGTGACATCAGAAAGCATGTGCTGAAGTGACAGATCTGGATCTTTATAAGGGCCTAACTGCATAGATTACTGCCATTATCTAACTACCTGCTTGTTGGAAACATCATACGATACATGGATAAGGTCTCGTACCAGGACACGGAGAACCTCATGCCAACACGCCTTGTTTGGCTAAAGCCTGAGTCTTCTCACCATTTGGTATGACCTCATTCGTTACAAGCCACATCTGGACAGGAGGTAAGCAAATAGATGGAGGCAGGTAGGTAGTTATGTTGTTAGATAGATAGATAGATAGATATGTGTGTTTGTGTTTGTGTTTGTGTGACATCAGAAAGCATGTGCTGAAGTGACAGATCTGGATCTTTATAAGGGCCTAACTGCATAGATTACTGCCATTATCTAACTACCTGCTTGTTGGAAACATCATGTGATACATGGATGAGGTCTCCTACCAGGACACGGAGAACCTCATGCCAACACGCCTTGTTTGGCTAAAGCCTGAGTCTTCTCACCATTTGGTATGACCTCATTCGTTACAAGCCACATCTGGACAGGAGGTAAGCAAATAGATGGAGGCAGGTAGGTAGTTATGTTGTTAGATAGATAGATAGATAGATAGATAGATAGATAGATAGATAGATAGATAGATAGATAGATAGATAGATAGATAGATAGATAGATAGATAGATAGATAGATATGTGTGTTTGTGTTTGTGTTTGTGTGACATCAGAAAGCATGTGCTGAAGTGACAGATCTGGATCTTTATAAGGGCCTAACTGCATAGATTACTGGCATTATCTAACTACCTGCTTGTTGGAAACATCATACGATACATGGATAAGGTCTCGTACCAGGACACGGAGAACCTCATGCCAGCACGCCTTGTTTGGCTAAAGCCTGAGGCTTCTCACCATTTGGTATGACCTCATTTGTTACAAGCCACATCTGGACAGGAGGTAAGCAAATAGATGGAGGCAGGTAGGTAGTTATGTTGGTAGATACATAGATATGTGTGTTTGTGTTTGTGTGACATCAGAAAGCATGTGCTGAAGTGACAGATCTGGATCTTTATAAGGGCCTAACTGCATAGATTACTGCCATTATCTAACTACCTGCTTGTTGGAAACATCATGTGATACATGGATGAGGTCTCCTACCAGGACACGGAGAACCTCATGCCAACACGCCTTGTTTGGCTAAAGCCTGAGTCTTCTCACCATTTGGTATGACCTCATTCGTTGCAAGCCACATCTGGACAGGAGGTAAGCAAATAGATGGAGGCAGGTAGGTAGTTATGTTGGTAGATACATAGATATGTGTGTTTGTGTTTGTGTGACATCAGAAAGCATGTGCTGAAGTGACAGATCTGGATCTTTATAAGGGCCTAACTGCATAGATTACTGACATTATCTAACTACCTGCTTGTTGGAAACATCATACGATACATGGATAAGGTCTCGTACCAGGACACGGAGAACCTCATGCCAACACGCCTTGTTTGGCTAAAGCCTGAGGCTTCTCACCATTTGGTATGACCTCATTTGTTACAAGCGACATCTGGACAGGAGGTAAGCAAATAGATGGAGGCAGGTAGGTAGTTATGTTGTTAGATAGATGGATAGATAGATAAATATGTGTGTTTGTGTTTGTGTTTGTGTGACATCAGAAAGCATGTGCTGAAGTGACAGAGCTGGATCTTTATAAGGGCCTAACTGCATAGATTACTGCCATTATCTAACTACCTGCTTGTTGGAAACATCATACGATACATGGATGAGGTCTCCTACCAGGACACGGAGAACCTCATGCCAGCACGCCTTGTTTGGCTAAAGCCTGAGGCTTCTCACCATTTGGTATGACTTCATTTGTTACAAGCCACATCTGGACAGGAGGTAAGCAAATAGATGGAGGCAGGTAGGTAGTTATGTTGTTAGATAGATAGATAGATAGATAGATAGATATGTGTGTTTGTGTTTGTGTGACATCAGAAAGCATGTGCTGAAGTGACAGATCTGGATCTTTATAAGGGCCTAACTGCATAGATTACTGCCATTATCTAACTACCTGCTTGTTGGAAACATCATACGATACATGGATAAGGTCTCGTACCAGGACACGGAGAACCTCATGCCAACACGCCTTGTTTGGCTAAAGCCTGAGTCTTCTCACCATTTGGTATGACCTCATTCGTTACAAGCCACATCTGGACAGGAGGTAAGCAAATAGATGGAGGCAGGTAGGTAGTTATGTTGGTAGATACATAGATATGTGTGTTTGTGTTTGTGTTTGTGTGACAGAAAGCATGTGCTGAAGTGACAGATCTGGATCTTTATAAGGGCCTAACTGCATAGATTACTGCCATTATCTAACTACTTGCTTGTTGGAAACATCATATGATACATGGATGAGGTCTCCTACCAGGACACGGAGAACCTCATGCCAGCACGCCTTGTTTGGCTAAAGCCTGAGGCTTCTCACCATTTGGTATGACCTAATTTGTTACAAGCCACATCTGGACAGGAGGTAAGCAAATAGATGGAGGCAGGTAGGTAGTTATGTTGGTAGATACATAGATATGTGTGTTTGTGTTTGTGTTTGTGTGACATCAGAAAGCATGTGCTGAAGTGACAGATCTGGATCTTTATAAGGGCCTAACTGCATAGATTACTGCCATTATCTAACTACCTGCTTGTTAGAAACATCATGTGATACATGGATGAGGTCTCCTACCAGGACACGGAGAACCTCATGCCAACACGCCTTGTTTGGCTAAAGCCTGAGTCTTCTCACCATTTGGTATGACCTCATTCGTTACAAGCTACATCTGGACAGGAGGTAAGCGAATAGATGGAGGCAGGTAGGTAGTTATGTTGGTAGATACATAGATATGTGTGTTTGTGTTTGTGTTTGTGTGACATCAGAAAGCATGTGCTGAAGTGACAGATCTGGATCTTTATAAGGGCCTAACTGCATAGATTACTGCCATTATCTAACTACCTGCTTGTTGGAAACATCATACGATACATGGATAAGGTCTCGTACCAGGACACGGAGAACCTCATGCCAACACGCCTTGTTTGGCTAAAGCCTGAGGCTTCTCACCATTTGGTATGACCTCATTTGTTACAAGCCACATCTGGACAGGAGGTAAGCAAATAGATGGAGGCAGGTAGGTAGTTATGTTGTTAGATAGATAGATAGATAGATAGATAGATAGATAGATAGATAGATAGATAGATAGATAGATAGATATGTGTGTTTGTGTTTGTGTTTGTGTTTGTGTGACATCAGAAAGCATGTGCTGAAGTGACAGATCTGGATCTTTATAAGGGCCTAACTGCATAGATTACTGCCATTATCTAACAACCTGCTTGTTGGAAACATCATACGATACATGGATGAGGTGTCCTACCAGGACACGGAGAACCTCATGCCAGCACGCCTTGTTTGGCTAAAGCCTGAGTCTTCTCACCATTTGGTATGACCTCATTCGTTACAAGCCACATCTGGACAGGAGGTAAGCAAATAGATGGAGGCAGGTAGGTAGTTATGTTGTTAGATAGATAGATAGATATAGATAGATAGATAGATAGATATGTGTGTTTGTGTTTGTGTTTGTGTTTGTGTGACATCAGAAAGCATGTGCTGAAGTGACAGATCTGGATCTTTATAAGGGCCTAACTGCATAGATTACTGCCATTATCTAACTACCTGCTTGTTGGAAACATCATGTGATACATGGATGAGGTCTCCTACCAGGACACGGAGAACCTCATGCCAACACGCCTTGTTTGGCTAAAGCCTGAGTCTTCTCACCATTTGGTATGACCTCATTCGTTACAAGCCACATCTGGACAGGAGGTAAGCAAATAGATGGAGGCAGGTAGGTAGTTATGTCGTTAGATAGATAGATAGATAGATAGATAGATAGATAGATAGATAGATAGATAGATAGATAGATAGATAGATAGATAGATAGATAGATAGATAGATAGATAGATAGATAGATATGTGTGTTTGTGTTTGTGTTTGTGTGACATCAGAAAGCATGTGCTGAAGTGACAGATCTGGATCTTTATAAGGGCCTAACTGCATAGATTACTGGCATTATCTAACTACCTGCTTGTTGGAAACATCATACGATACATGGATAAGGTCTCGTACCAGGACACGGAGAACCTCATGCCAGCACGCCTTGTTTGGCTAAAGCCTGAGGCTTCTCACCATTTGGTATGACCTCATTTGTTACAAGCCACATCTGGACAGGAGGTAAGCAAATAGATGGAGGCAGGTAGGTAGTTATGTTGGTAGATACATAGATATGTGTGTTTGTGTTTGTGTGACATCAGAAAGCATGTGCTGAAGTGACAGATCTGGATCTTTATAAGGGCCTAACTGCATAGATTACTGCCATTATCTAACTACCTGCTTGTTGGAAACATCATGTGATACATGGATGAGGTCTCCTACCAGGACACGGAGAACCTCATGCCAACACGCCTTGTTTGGCTAAAGCCTGAGTCTTCTCACCATTTGGTATGACCTCATTCGTTGCAAGCCACATCTGGACAGGAGGTAAGCAAATAGATGGAGGCAGGTAGGTAGTTATGTTGGTAGATACATAGATATGTGTGTTTGTGTTTGTGTGACATCAGAAAGCATGTGCTGATGTGACAGATCTGGATCTTTATAAGGGCCTAACTGCATAGATTACTGACATTATCTAACTACCTGCTTGTTGGAAACATCATACGATACATGGATAAGGTCTCGTACCAGGACACGGAGAACCTCATGCCAACACGCCTTGTTTGGCTAAAGCCTGAGGCTTCTCACCATTTGGTATGACCTCATTCGTTACAAGCCACATCTGGACAGGAGGTAAGCAAATAGATGGAGGCAGGTAGGTAGTTATGTTGTTAGATAGATAGATAGATAGATATGTGTGTTTGTGTTTGTGTTTGTGTGACATCAGAAAGCATGTGCTGAAGTGACAGATCTGGATCTTTATAAGGGCCTAACTGCATAGATTACTGCCATTATCTAACTACCTGCTTGTTGGAAACATCATGTGATACATGGATGAGGTCTCCTACCAGGACACGGAGAACCTCATGCCAACACGCCTTGTTTGGCTAAAGCCTGAGTCTTCTCACCATTTGGTATGACCTCATTCGTTACAAGCCACATCTGGACAGGAGGTAAGCAAATAGATGGAGGCAGGTAGGTAGTTATGTTGTTAGATAGATAGATAGATAGATAGATAGATAGATAGATAGATAGATAGATAGATAGATAGATAGATAGATAGATAGATAGATAGATAGATAGATAGATAGATAGATAGATAGATAGATAGATAGATAGATAGATAGATATGTGTGTTTGTGTTTGTGTTTGTGTGACATCAGAAAGCATGTGCTGAAGTGACAGATCTGGATCTTTATAAGGGCCTAACTGCATAGATTACTGGCATTATCTAACTACCTGCTTGTTGGAAACATCATACGATACATGGATAAGGTCTCGTACCAGGACACGGAGAACCTCATGCCAGCACGCCTTGTTTGGCTAAAGCCTGAGGCTTCTCACCATTTGGTATGACCTCATTTGTTACAAGCCACATCTGGACAGGAGGTAAGCAAATAGATGGAGGCAGGTAGGTAGTTATGTTGGTAGATACATAGATATGTGTGTTTGTGTTTGTGTGACATCAGAAAGCATGTGCTGAAGTGACAGATCTGGATCTTTATAAGGGCCTAACTGCATAGATTACTGCCATTATCTAACTACCTGCTTGTTGGAAACATCATGTGATACATGGATGAGGTCTCCTACCAGGACACGGAGAACCTCATGCCAACACGCCTTGTTTGGCTAAAGCCTGAGTCTTCTCACCATTTGGTATGACCTCATTCGTTGCAAGCCACATCTGGACAGGAGGTAAGCAAATAGATGGAGGCAGGTAGGTAGTTATGTTGGTAGATACATAGATATGTGTGTTTGTGTTTGTGTGACATCAGAAAGCATGTGCTGAAGTGACAGATCTGGATCTTTATAAGGGCCTAACTGCATAGATTACTGACATTATCTAACTACCTGCTTGTTGGAAACATCATACGATACATGGATAAGGTCTCGTACCAGGACACGGAGAACCTCATGCCAACACGCCTTGTTTGGCTAAAGCCTGAGGCTTCTCACCATTTGGTATGACCTCATTTGTTACAAGCGACATCTGGACAGGAGGTAAGCAAATAGATGGAGGCAGGTAGGTAGTTATGTTGTTAGATAGATGGATAGATAGATAAATATGTGTGTTTGTGTTTGTGTTTGTGTGACATCAGAAAGCATGTGCTGAAGTGACAGAGCTGGATCTTTATAAGGGCCTAACTGCATAGATTACTGCCATTATCTAACTACCTGCTTGTTGGAAACATCATACGATACATGGATGAGGTCTCCTACCAGGACACGGAGAACCTCATGCCAGCACGCCTTGTTTGGCTAAAGCCTGAGGCTTCTCACCATTTGGTATGACTTCATTTGTTACAAGCCACATCTGGACAGGAGGTAAGCAAATAGATGGAGGCAGGTAGGTAGTTATGTTGTTAGATAGATAGATAGATAGATAGATAGATATGTGTGTTTGTGTTTGTGTGACATCAGAAAGCATGTGCTGAAGTGACAGATCTGGATCTTTATAAGGGCCTAACTGCATAGATTACTGCCATTATCTAACTACCTGCTTGTTGGAAACATCATACGATACATGGATAAGGTCTCGTACCAGGACACGGAGAACCTCATGCCAACACGCCTTGTTTGGCTAAAGCCTGAGTCTTCTCACCATTTGGTATGACCTCATTCGTTACAAGCCACATCTGGACAGGAGGTAAGCAAATAGATGGAGGCAGGTAGGTAGTTATGTTGGTAGATACATAGATATGTGTGTTTGTGTTTGTGTTTGTGTGACAGAAAGCATGTGCTGAAGTGACAGATCTGGATCTTTATAAGGGCCTAACTGCATAGATTACTGCCATTATCTAACTACTTGCTTGTTGGAAACATCATATGATACATGGATGAGGTCTCCTACCAGGACACGGAGAACCTCATGCCAGCACGCCTTGTTTGGCTAAAGCCTGAGGCTTCTCACCATTTGGTATGACCTAATTTGTTACAAGCCACATCTGGACAGGAGGTAAGCAAATAGATGGAGGCAGGTAGGTAGTTATGTTGGTAGATACATAGATATGTGTGTTTGTGTTTGTGTTTGTGTGACATCAGAAAGCATGTGCTGAAGTGACAGATCTGGATCTTTATAAGGGCCTAACTGCATAGATTACTGCCATTATCTAACTACCTGCTTGTTGGAAACATCATGTGATACATGGATGAGGTCTCCTACCAGGACACGGAGAACCTCATGCCAACACGCCTTGTTTGGCTAAAGCCTGAGTCTTCTCACCATTTGGTATGACCTCATTCGTTACAAGCTACATCTGGACAGGAGGTAAGCAAATAGATGGAGGCAGGTAGGTAGTTATGTTGGTAGATACATAGATATGTGTGTTTGTGTTTGTGTTTGTGTGACATCAGAAAGCATGTGCTGAAGTGACAGATCTGGATCTTTATAAGGGCCTAACTGCATAGATTACTGCCATTATCTAACTACCTGCTTGTTGGAAACATCATACGATACATGGATAAGGTCTCGTACCAGGACACGGAGAACCTCATGCCAACACGCCTTGTTTGGCTAAAGCCTGAGGCTTCTCACCATTTGGTATGACCTCATTTGTTACAAGCCACATCTGGACAGGAGGTAAGCAAATAGATGGAGGCAGGTAGGTAGTTATGTTGTTAGATAGATAGATAGATAGATAGATAGATAGATAGATAGATAGATAGATAGATAGATAGATAGATAGATAGATAGATAGATAGATAGATAGATAGATAGATAGATAGATAGATAGATAGATAGATAGATAGATATGTGTGTTTGTGTTTGTGTTTGTGTTTGTGTGACATCAGAAAGCATGTGCTGAAGTGACAGATCTGGATCTTTATAAGGGCCTAACTGCATAGATTACTGCCATTATCTAACAACCTGCTTGTTGGAAACATCATACGATACATGGATGAGGTGTCCTACCAGGACACGGAGAACCTCATGCCAGCACGCCTTGTTTGGCTAAAGCCTGAGTCTTCTCACCATTTGGTATGACCTCATTCGTTACAAGCCACATCTGGACAGGAGGTAAGCAAATAGATGGAGGCAGGTAGGTAGTTATGTTGTTAGATAGATAGATAGATATAGATAGATAGATAGATAGATATGTGTGTTTGTGTTTGTGTTTGTGTTTGTGTGACATCAGAAAGCATGTGCTGAAGTGACAGATCTGGATCTTTATAAGGGCCTAACTGCATAGATTACTGCCATTATCTAACTACCTGCTTGTTGGAAACATCATGTGATACATGGATGAGGTCTCCTACCAGGACACGGAGAACCTCATGCCAACACGCCTTGTTTGGCTAAAGCCTGAGTCTTCTCACCATTTGGTATGACCTCATTCGTTACAAGCCACATCTGGACAGGAGGTAAGCAAATAGATGGAGGCAGGTAGGTAGTTATGTTGGTAGATACATAGATATGTGTGTTTGTGTTTGTGTTTGTGTGACATCAGAAAGCATGTGCTGAAGTGACAGATCTGGATCTTTATAAGGGCCTAACTGCATAGATTACTGCCATTATCTAACTACCTGCTTGTTGGAAACATCATACGATACATGGATAAGGTCTCGTACCAGGACACGGAGAACCTCATGCCAACACGCCTTGTTTGGCTAAAGCCTGAGTCTTCTCACCATTTGGTATGACCTCATTCGTTACAAGCCACATCTGGACAGGAGGTAAGCAAATAGATGGAGGCAGGTAGGTAGTTATGTTGTTAGATAGATAGATAGATAGATATGTGTGTTTGTG
Source organism: Brachyhypopomus gauderio (assembly GCF_052324685.1). Classification (NCBI taxonomy): domain Eukaryota; kingdom Metazoa; phylum Chordata; class Actinopteri; order Gymnotiformes; family Hypopomidae; genus Brachyhypopomus; species Brachyhypopomus gauderio. The sequence continues at coordinate 171,297 of NW_027506926.1, read as the reverse complement.
TTTGTGTTTGTGTGACATCAGAAAGCATGTGCTGAAGTGACAGATCTGGATCTTTATAAGGGCCTAACTGCATAGATTACTGCCATTATCTAACTACCTGCTTGTTGGAAACATCATGTGATACATGGATGAGGTCTCCTACCAGGACACGGAGAACCTCATGCCAACACGCCTTGTTTGGCTAAAGCCTGAGTCTTCTCACCATTTGGTATGACCTCATTCGTTACAAGCCACATCTGGACAGGAGGTAAGCAAATAGATGGAGGCAGGTAGGTAGTTATGTTGTTAGATAGATAGATAGATAGATAGATAGATAGATAGATAGATAGATAGATAGATAGATAGATAGATAGATAGATAGATAGATAGATAGATAGATAGATAGATAGATAGATAGATATGTGTGTTTGTGTTTGTGTTTGTGTTTGTGTGACATCAGAAAGCATGTGCTGAAGTGACAGATCTGGATCTTTATAAGGGCCTAACTGCATAGATTACTGGCATTATCTAACTACCTGCTTGTTGGAAACATCATACGATACATGGATAAGGTCTCGTACCAGGACACGGAGAACCTCATGCCAGCACGCCTTGTTTGGCTAAAGCCTGAGGCTTCTCACCATTTGGTATGACCTCATTTGTTACAAGCCACATCTGGACAGGAGGTAAGCAAATAGATGGAGGCAGGTAGGTAGTTATGTTGGTAGATACATAGATATGTGTGTTTGTGTTTGTGTGACATCAGAAAGCATGTGCTGAAGTGACAGATCTGGATCTTTATAAGGGCCTAACTGCATAGATTACTGCCATTATCTAACTACCTGCTTGTTGGAAACATCATGTGATACATGGATGAGGTCTCCTACCAGGACACGGAGAACCTCATGCCAACACGCCTTGTTTGGCTAAAGCCTGAGTCTTCTCACCATTTGGTATGACCTCATTCGTTGCAAGCCACATCTGGACAGGAGGTAAGCAAATAGATGGAGGCAGGTAGGTAGTTATGTTGGTAGATACATAGATATGTGTGTTTGTGTTTGTGTGACATCAGAAAGCATGTGCTGAAGTGACAGATCTGGATCTTTATAAGGGCCTAACTGCATAGATTACTGACATTATCTAACTACCTGCTTGTTGGAAACATCATACGATACATGGATAAGGTCTCGTACCAGGACACGGAGAACCTCATGCCAACACGCCTTGTTTGGCTAAAGCCTGAGGCTTCTCACCATTTGGTATGACCTCATTTGTTACAAGCGACATCTGGACAGGAGGTAAGCAAATAGATGGAGGCAGGTAGGTAGTTATGTTGTTAGATAGATGGATAGATAGATAAATATGTGTGTTTGTGTTTGTGTTTGTGTGACATCAGAAAGCATGTGCTGAAGTGACAGAGCTGGATCTTTATAAGGGCCTAACTGCATAGATTACTGCCATTATCTAACTACCTGCTTGTTGGAAACATCATACGATACATGGATGAGGTCTCCTACCAGGACACGGAGAACCTCATGCCAGCACGCCTTGTTTGGCTAAAGCCTGAGGCTTCTCACCATTTGGTATGACTTCATTTGTTACAAGCCACATCTGGACAGGAGGTAAGCAAATAGATGGAGGCAGGTAGGTAGTTATGTTGTTAGATAGATAGATAGATAGATAGATATGTGTGTTTGTGTTTGTGTGACATCAGAAAGCATGTGCTGAAGTGACAGATCTGGATCTTTATAAGGGCCTAACTGCATAGATTACTGCCATTATCTAACTACCTGCTTGTTGGAAACATCATACGATACATGGATAAGGTCTCGTACCAGGACACGGAGAACCTCATGCCAACACGCCTTGTTTGGCTAAAGCCTGAGTCTTCTCACCATTTGGTATGACCTCATTCGTTACAAGCCACATCTGGACAGGAGGTAAGCAAATAGATGGAGGCAGGTAGGTAGTTATGTTGGTAGATACATAGATATGTGTGTTTGTGTTTGTGTTTGTGTTTGTGTGACAGAAAGCATGTGCTGAAGTGACAGATCTGGATCTTTATAAGGGCCTAACTGCATAGATTACTGCCATTATCTAACTACTTGCTTGTTGGAAACATCATATGATACATGGATGAGGTCTCCTACCAGGACACGGAGAACCTCATGCCAGCACGCCTTGTTTGGCTAAAGCCTGAGGCTTCTCACCATTTGGTATGACCTAATTTGTTACAAGCCACATCTGGACAGGAGGTAAGCAAATAGATGGAGGCAGGTAGGTAGTTATGTTGGTAGATACATAGATATGTGTGTTTGTGTTTGTGTTTGTGTGACATCAGAAAGCATGTGCTGAAGTGACAGATCTGGATCTTTATAAGGGCCTAACTGCATAGATTACTGCCATTATCTAACTACCTGCTTGTTGGAAACATCATGTGATACATGGATGAGGTCTCCTACCAGGACACGGAGAACCTCATGCCAACACGCCTTGTTTGGCTAAAGCCTGAGTCTTCTCACCATTTGGTATGACCTCATTCGTTACAAGCTACATCTGGACAGGAGGTAAGCAAATAGATGGAGGCAGGTAGGTAGTTATGTTGGTAGATACATAGATATGTGTGTTTGTGTTTGTGTTTGTGTGACATCAGAAAGCATGTGCTGAAGTGACAGATCTGGATCTTTATAAGGGCCTAACTGCATAGATTACTGCCATTATCTAACTACCTGCTTGTTGGAAACATCATACGATACATGGATAAGGTCTCGTACCAGGACACGGAGAACCTCATGCCAACACGCCTTGTTTGGCTAAAGCCTGAGGCTTCTCACCATTTGGTATGACCTCATTTGTTACAAGCCACATCTGGACAGGAGGTAAGCAAATAGATGGAGGCAGGTAGGTAGTTATGTTGTTAGATAGATAGATAGATAGATAGATAGATAGATAGATAGATAGATAGATAGATAGATAGATAGATAGATAGATAGATAGATAGATAGATAGATAGATAGATAGATATGTGTGTTTGTGTTTGTGTTTGTGTTTGTGTGACATCAGAAAGCATGTGCTGAAGTGACAGATCTGGATCTTTATAAGGGCCTAACTGCATAGATTACTGCCATTATCTAACAACCTGCTTGTTGGAAACATCATACGATACATGGATGAGGTGTCCTACCAGGACACGGAGAACCTCATGCCAGCACGCCTTGTTTGGCTAAAGCCTGAGTCTTCTCACCATTTGGTATGACCTCATTCGTTACAAGCCACATCTGGACAGGAGGTAAGCAAATAGATGGAGGCAGGTAGGTAGTTATGTTGTTAGATAGATAGATAGATATAGATAGATAGATAGATAGATAGATATGTGTGTTTGTGTTTGTGTTTGTGTGACATCAGAAAGCATGTGCTGAAGTGACAGATCTGGATCTTTATAAGGGCCTAACTGCATAGATTACTGCCATTATCTAACTACCTGCTTGTTGGAAACATCATGTGATACATGGATGAGGTCTCCTACCAGGACACGGAGAACCTCATGCCAACACGCCTTGTTTGGCTAAAGCCTGAGTCTTCTCACCATTTGGTATGACCTCATTCGTTACAAGCCACATCTGGACAGGAGGTAAGCAAATAGATGGAGGCAGGTAGGTAGTTATGTTGGTAGATACATAGATATGTGTGTTTGTGTTTGTGTTTGTGTGACATCAGAAAGCATGTGCTGAAGTGACAGATCTGGATCTTTATAAGGGCCTAACTGCATAGATTACTGCCATTATCTAACTACCTGCTTGTTGGAAACATCATACGATACATGGATAAGGTCTCGTACCAGGACACGGAGAACCTCATGCCAACACGCCTTGTTTGGCTAAAGCCTGAGTCTTCTCACCATTTGGTATGACCTCATTCGTTACAAGCCACATCTGGACAGGAGGTAAGCAAATAGATGGAGGCAGGTAGGTAGTTATGTTGTTAGATAGATAGATAGATAGATATGTGTGTTTGTGTTTGTGTTTGTGTGACATCAGAAAGCATGTGCTGAAGTGACAGAGCTGGATCTTTATAAGGGCCTAACTGCATAGATTACTGCCATTATCTAACTACCTGCTTGTTGGAAACATCATACGATACATGGATGAGGTCTCCTACCAGGACACGGAGAACCTCATGCCAGCACGCCTTGTTTGGCTAAAGCCTGAGGCTTCTCACCATTTGGTATGACTTCATTTGTTACAAGCCACATCTGGACAGGAGGTAAGCAAATAGATGGAGGCAGGTAGGTAGTTATGTTGTTAGATAGATAGATAGATAGATAGATATGTGTGTTTGTGTTTGTGTGACATCAGAAAGCATGTGCTGAAGTGACAGATCTGGATCTTTATAAGGGCCTAACTGCATAGATTACTGCCATTATCTAACTACCTGCTTGTTGGAAACATCATACGATACATGGATAAGGTCTCGTACCAGGACACGGAGAACCTCATGCCAACACGCCTTGTTTGGCTAAAGCCTGAGTCTTCTCACCATTTGGTATGACCTCATTCGTTACAAGCCACATCTGGACAGGAGGTAAGCAAATAGATGGAGGCAGGTAGGTAGTTATGTTGGTAGATACATAGATATGTGTGTTTGTGTTTGTGTTTGTGTTTGTGTGACAGAAAGCATGTGCTGAAGTGACAGATCTGGATCTTTATAAGGGCCTAACTGCATAGATTACTGCCATTATCTAACTACTTGCTTGTTGGAAACATCATATGATACATGGATGAGGTCTCCTACCAGGACACGGAGAACCTCATGCCAGCACGCCTTGTTTGGCTAAAGCCTGAGGCTTCTCACCATTTGGTATGACCTAATTTGTTACAAGCCACATCTGGACAGGAGGTAAGCAAATAGATGGAGGCAGGTAGGTAGTTATGTTGGTAGATACATAGATATGTGTGTTTGTGTTTGTGTTTGTGTGACATCAGAAAGCATGTGCTGAAGTGACAGATCTGGATCTTTATAAGGGCCTAACTGCATAGATTACTGCCATTATCTAACTACCTGCTTGTTGGAAACATCATGTGATACATGGATGAGGTCTCCTACCAGGACACGGAGAACCTCATGCCAACACGCCTTGTTTGGCTAAAGCCTGAGTCTTCTCACCATTTGGTATGACCTCATTCGTTACAAGCTACATCTGGACAGGAGGTAAGCAAATAGATGGAGGCAGGTAGGTAGTTATGTTGGTAGATACATAGATATGTGTGTTTGTGTTTGTGTTTGTGTGACATCAGAAAGCATGTGCTGAAGTGACAGATCTGGATCTTTATAAGGGCCTAACTGCATAGATTACTGCCATTATCTAACTACCTGCTTGTTGGAAACATCATACGATACATGGATAAGGTCTCGTACCAGGACACGGAGAACCTCATGCCAACACGCCTTGTTTGGCTAAAGCCTGAGGCTTCTCACCATTTGGTATGACCTCATTTGTTACAAGCCACATCTGGACAGGAGGTAAGCAAATAGATGGAGGCAGGTAGGTAGTTATGTTGTTAGATAGATAGATAGATAGATAGATAGATAGATAGATAGATAGATAGATAGATAGATAGATAGATAGATAGATAGATAGATAGATAGATAGATAGATAGATAGATAGATAGATAGATAGATATGTGTGTTTGTGTTTGTGTTTGTGTTTGTGTGACATCAGAAAGCATGTGCTGAAGTGACAGATCTGGATCTTTATAAGGGCCTAACTGCATAGATTACTGCCATTATCTAACAACCTGCTTGTTGGAAACATCATACGATACATGGATGAGGTGTCCTACCAGGACACGGAGAACCTCATGCCAGCACGCCTTGTTTGGCTAAAGCCTGAGTCTTCTCACCATTTGGTATGACCTCATTCGTTACAAGCCACATCTGGACAGGAGGTAAGCAAATAGATGGAGGCAGGTAGGTAGTTATGTTGTTAGATAGATAGATAGATATAGATAGATAGATAGATAGATAGATATGTGTGTTTGTGTTTGTGTTTGTGTGACATCAGAAAGCATGTGCTGAAGTGACAGATCTGGATCTTTATAAGGGCCTAACTGCATAGATTACTGCCATTATCTAACTACCTGCTTGTTGGAAACATCATGTGATACATGGATGAGGTCTCCTACCAGGACACGGAGAACCTCATGCCAACACGCCTTGTTTGGCTAAAGCCTGAGTCTTCTCACCATTTGGTATGACCTCATTCGTTACAAGCCACATCTGGACAGGAGGTAAGCAAATAGATGGAGGCAGGTAGGTAGTTATGTTGGTAGATACATAGATATGTGTGTTTGTGTTTGTGTTTGTGTGACATCAGAAAGCATGTGCTGAAGTGACAGATCTGGATCTTTATAAGGGCCTAACTGCATAGATTACTGCCATTATCTAACTACCTGCTTGTTGGAAACATCATACGATACATGGATAAGGTCTCGTACCAGGACACGGAGAACCTCATGCCAACACGCCTTGTTTGGCTAAAGCCTGAGTCTTCTCACCATTTGGTATGACCTCATTCGTTACAAGCCACATCTGGACAGGAGGTAAGCAAATAGATGGAGGCAGGTAGGTAGTTATGTTGTTAGATAGATAGATAGATAGATATGTGTGTTTGTGTTTGTGTTTGTGTGACATCAGAAAGCATGTGCTGAAGTGACAGATCTGGATCTTTATAAGGGCCTAACTGCATAGATTACTGCCATTATCTAACTACCTGCTTGTTGGAAACATCATGTGATACATGGATGAGGTCTCCTACCAGGACACGGAGAACCTCATGCCAACACGCCTTGTTTGGCTAAAGCCTGAGTCTTCTCACCATTTGGTATGACCTCATTCGTTACAAGCCACATCTGGACAGGAGGTAAGCAAATAGATGGAGGCAGGTAGGTAGTTATGTTGTTAGATAGATAGATAGATAGATAGATAGATAGATAGATAGATAGATAGATAGATAGATAGATAGATAGATAGATAGATAGATAGATAGATAGATAGATAGATAGATAGATAGATAGATAGATAGATATGTGTGTTTGTGTTTGTGTTTGTGTTTGTGTGACATCAGAAAGCATGTGCTGAAGTGACAGATCTGGATCTTTATAAGGGCCTAACTGCATAGATTACTGGCATTATCTAACTACCTGCTTGTTGGAAACATCATACGATACATGGATAAGGTCTCGTACCAGGACACGGAGAACCTCATGCCAGCACGCCTTGTTTGGCTAAAGCCTGAGGCTTCTCACCATTTGGTATGACCTCATTTGTTACAAGCCACATCTGGACAGGAGGTAAGCAAATAGATGGAGGCAGGTAGGTAGTTATGTTGGTAGATACATAGATATGTGTGTTTGTGTTTGTGTGACATCAGAAAGCATGTGCTGAAGTGACAGATCTGGATCTTTATAAGGGCCTAACTGCATAGATTACTGCCATTATCTAACTACCTGCTTGTTGGAAACATCATGTGATACATGGATGAGGTCTCCTACCAGGACACGGAGAACCTCATGCCAACACGCCTTGTTTGGCTAAAGCCTGAGTCTTCTCACCATTTGGTATGACCTCATTCGTTGCAAGCCACATCTGGACAGGAGGTAAGCAAATAGATGGAGGCAGGTAGGTAGTTATGTTGGTAGATACATAGATATGTGTGTTTGTGTTTGTGTGACATCAGAAAGCATGTGCTGAAGTGACAGATCTGGATCTTTATAAGGGCCTAACTGCATAGATTACTGACATTATCTAACTACCTGCTTGTTGGAAACATCATACGATACATGGATAAGGTCTCGTACCAGGACACGGAGAACCTCATGCCAACACGCCTTGTTTGACTAAAGCCTGAGGCTTCTCACCATTTGGTATGACCTCATTTGTTACAAGCGACATCTGGACAGGAGGTAAGCAAATAGATGGAGGCAGGTAGGTAGTTTTGTTGTTAGATAGATGGATAGATAGATAAATATGTGTGTTTGTGTTTGTGTTTGTGTGACATCAGAAAGCATGTGCTGAAGTGACAGAGCTGGATCTTTATAAGGGCCTAACTGCATAGATTACTGCCATTATCTAACTACCTGCTTGTTGGAAACATCATACGATACATGGATGAGGTCTCCTACCAGGACACGGAGAACCTCATGCCAGCACGCCTTGTTTGGCTAAAGCCTGAGGCTTCTCACCATTTGGTATGACTTCATTTGTTACAAGCCACATCTGGACAGGAGGTAAGCAAATAGATGGAGGCAGGTAGGTAGTTATGTTGTTAGATAGATAGATAGATAGATAGATATGTGTGTTTGTGTTTGTGTGACATCAGAAAGCATGTGCTGAAGTGACAGATCTGGATCTTTATAAGGGCCTAACTGCATAGATTACTGCCATTATCTAACTACCTGCTTGTTGGAAACATCATACGATACATGGATAAGGTCTCGTACCAGGACACGGAGAACCTCATGCCAACACGCCTTGTTTGGCTAAAGCCTGAGTCTTCTCACCATTTGGTATGACCTCATTCGTTACAAGCCACATCTGGACAGGAGGTAAGCAAATAGATGGAGGCAGGTAGGTAGTTATGTTGGTAGATACATAGATATGTGTGTTTGTGTTTGTGTTTGTGTGACAGAAAGCATGTGCTGAAGTGACAGATCTGGATCTTTATAAGGGCCTAACTGCATAGATTACTGCCATTATCTAACTACTTGCTTGTTGGAAACATCATATGATACATGGATGAGGTCTCCTACCAGGACACGGAGAACCTCATGCCAACACGCCTTGTTTGGCTAAAGCCTGAGTCTTCTCACCATTTGGTATGACCTCATTCGTTACAAGCTACATCTGGACAGGAGGTAAGCAAATAGATGGAGGCAGGTAGGTAGTTATGTTGGTAGATACATAGATATGTGTGTTTGTGTTTGTGTTTGTGTGACATCAGAAAGCATGTGCTGAAGTGACAGATCTGGATCTTTATAAGGGCCTAACTGCATAGATTACTGCCATTATCTAACTACCTGCTTGTTGGAAACATCATGTGATACATGGATGAGGTCTCCTACCAGGACACGGAGAACCTCATGCCAACACGCCTTGTTTGGCTAAAGCCTGAGTCTTCTCACCATTTGGTATGACCTCATTCGTTACAAGCTACATCTGGACAGGAGGTAAGCAAATAGATGGAGGCAGGTAGGTAGTTATGTTGGTAGATACATAGATATGTGTGTTTGTGTTTGTGTTTGTGTGACATCAGAAAGCATGTGCTGAAGTGACAGATCTGGATCTTTATAAGGGCCTAACTGCATAGATTACTGCCATTATCTAACTACCTGCTTGTTGGAAACATCATACGATACATGGATAAGGTCTCGTACCAGGACACGGAGAACCTCATGCCAACACGCCTTGTTTGGCTAAAGCCTGAGGCTTCTCACCATATGGTATGACCTCATTTGTTACAAGCCACATCTGGACAGGAGGTAAGCAAATAGATGGAGGCAGGTAGGTAGTTATGTTGTTAGATAGATAGATAGATAGATAGATAGATAGATAGATAGATAGATAGATAGATAGATAGATAGATAGATAGATAGATAGATAGATAGATAGATAGATAGATAGATAGATAGATAGATATGTGTGTTTGTGTTTGTGTTTGTGTTTTTGTGACATCAGAAAGCATGTGCTGAAGTGACAGATCTGGATCTTTATAAGGGCCTAACTGCTTAGATTACTGCCATTATCTAACTACCTGCTTGTTGGAAACATCATACGATACATGGATAAGGTCTCGTACCAGGACACGGAGAACCTCATGCCAACACGCCTTGTTTGGCTAAAGCCTGAGTCTTCTCACCATTTGGTATGACCTCATTCGTTACAAGCCACATCTGGACAGGAGGTAAGCAAATAGATGGAGGCAGGTAGGTAGTTATGTTGGTAGATACATAGATATGTGTGTTTGTGTTTGTGTTTGTGTGACATCAGAAAGCATGTGCTGAAGTGACAGATCTGGATCTTTATAAGGGCCTAACTGCATAGATTACTGCCATTATCTAACTACCTGCTTGTTGGAAACATCATGTGATACATGGATGAGGTCTCCTACCAGGACACGGAGAACCTCATGCCAACACGCCTTGTTTGGCTAAAGCCTGAGTCTTCTCACCATTTGGTATGACCTCATTCGTTGCAAGCCACATCTGGACAGGAGGTAAGCAAATAGATGGAGGCAGGTAGGTAGTTATGTTGGTAGATACATAGATATGTGTGTTTGTGTTTGTGTGACATCAGAAAGCATGTGCTGAAGTGACAGATCTGGATCTTTATAAGGGCCTAACTGCATAGATTACTGACATTATCTAACTACCTGCTTGTTGGAAACATCATACGATACATGGATAAGGTCTCGTACCAGGACACGGAGAACCTCATGCCAACACGCCTTGTTTGACTAAAGCCTGAGGCTTCTCACCATTTGGTATGACCTCATTTGTTACAAGCGACATCTGGACAGGAGGTAAGCAAATAGATGGAGGCAGGTAGGTAGTTTTGTTGTTAGATAGATGGATAGATAGATAAATATGTGTGTTTGTGTTTGTGTTTGTGTGACATCAGAAAGCATGTGCTGAAGTGACAGAGCTGGATCTTTATAAGGGCCTAACTGCATAGATTACTGCCATTATCTAACTACCTGCTTGTTGGAAACATCATACGATACATGGATGAGGTCTCCTACCAGGACACGGAGAACCTCATGCCAGCACGCCTTGTTTGGCTAAAGCCTGAGGCTTCTCACCATTTGGTATGACTTCATTTGTTACAAGCCACATCTGGACAGGAGGTAAGCAAATAGATGGAGGCAGGTAGGTAGTTATGTTGTTAGATAGATAGATAGATAGATAGATATGTGTGTTTGTGTTTGTGTGACATCAGAAAGCATGTGCTGAAGTGACAGATCTGGATCTTTATAAGGGCCTAACTGCATAGATTACTGCCATTATCTAACTACCTGCTTGTTGGAAACATCATACGATACATGGATAAGGTCTCGTACCAGGACACGGAGAACCTCATGCCAACACGCCTTGTTTGGCTAAAGCCTGAGTCTTCTCACCATTTGGTATGACCTCATTCGTTACAAGCCACATCTGGACAGGAGGTAAGCAAATAGATGGAGGCAGGTAGGTAGTTATGTTGGTAGATACATAGATATGTGTGTTTGTGTTTGTGTTTGTGTGACAGAAAGCATGTGCTGAAGTGACAGATCTGGATCTTTATAAGGGCCTAACTGCATAGATTACTGCCATTATCTAACTACTTGCTTGTTGGAAACATCATATGATACATGGATGAGGTCTCCTACCAGGACACGGAGAACCTCATGCCAACACGCCTTGTTTGGCTAAAGCCTGAGTCTTCTCACCATTTGGTATGACCTCATTCGTTACAAGCTACATCTGGACAGGAGGTAAGCAAATAGATGGAGGCAGGTAGGTAGTTATGTTGGTAGATACATAGATATGTGTGTTTGTGTTTGTGTGACATCAGAAAGCATGTGCTGAAGTGACAGATCTGGATCTTTATAAGGGCCTAACTGCATAGATTACTGCCATTATCTAACTACCTGCTTGTTGGAAACATCATACGATACATGGATAAGGTCTCGTACCAGGACACGGAGAACCTCATGCCAACACGCCTTGTTTGGCTAAAGCCTGAGTCTTCTCACCATTTGGTATGACCTCATTCGTTACAAGCCACATCTGGACAGGAGGTAAGCAAATAGATGGAGGCAGGTAGGTAGTTATGTTGGTAGATACATAGATATGTGTGTTTGTGTTTGTGTTTGTGTGACATCAGAAAGCATGTGCTGAAGTGACAGATCTGGATCTTTATAAGGGCCTAACTGCATAGATTACTGCCATTATCTAACTACCTGCTTGTTGGAAACATCATGTGATACATGGATGAGGTCTCCTACCAGGACACGGAGAACCTCATGCCAACACGCCTTGTTTGGCTAAAGCCTGAGTCTTCTCACCATTTGGTATGACCTCATTCGTTGCAAGCCACATCTGGACAGGAGGTAAGCAAATAGATGGAGGCAGGTAGGTAGTTATGTTGGTAGATACATAGATATGTGTGTTTGTGTTTGTGTGACATCAGAAAGCATGTGCTGAAGTGACAGATCTGGATCTTTATAAGGGCCTAACTGCATAGATTACTGACATTATCTAACTACCTGCTTGTTGGAAACATCATACGATACATGGATAAGGTCTCGTACCAGGACACGGAGAACCTCATGCCAACACGCCTTGTTTGACTAAAGCCTGAGGCTTCTCACCATTTGGTATGACCTCATTTGTTACAAGCGACATCTGGACAGGAGGTAAGCAAATAGATGGAGGCAGGTAGGTAGTTTTGTTGTTAGATAGATGGATAGATAGATAAATATGTGTGTTTGTGTTTGTGTGACATCAGAAAGCATGTGCTGAAGTGACAGATCTGGATCTTTATAAGGGCCTAACTGCATAGATTACTGCCATTATCTAACTACCTGCTTGTTGGAAACATCATACGATACATGGATAAGGTCTCGTACCAGGACACGGAGAACCTCATGCCAACACGCCTTGTTTGGCTAAAGCCTGAGTCTTCTCACCATTTGGTATGACCTCATTCGTTACAAGCCACATCTGGACAGGAGGTAAGCAAATAGATGGAGGCAGGTAGGTAGTTATGTTGGTAGATACATAGATATGTGTGTTTGTGTTTGTGTTTGTGTGACAGAAAGCATGTGCTGAAGTGACAGATCTGGATCTTTATAAGGGCCTAACTGCATAGATTACTGCCATTATCTAACTACTTGCTTGTTGGAAACATCATATGATACATGGATGAGGTCTCCTACCAGGACACGGAGAACCTCATGCCAACACGCCTTGTTTGGCTAAAGCCTGAGTCTTCTCACCATTTGGTATGACCTCATTCGTTACAAGCTACATCTGGACAGGAGGTAAGCAAATAGATGGAGGCAGGTAGGTAGTTATGTTGGTAGATACATAGATATGTGTGTTTGTGTTTGTGTTTGTGTGACATCAGAAAGCATGTGCTGAAGTGACAGATCTGGATCTTTATAAGGGCCTAACTGCATAGATTACTGCCATTATCTAACTACCTGCTTGTTGGAAACATCATGTGATACATGGATGAGGTCTCCTACCAGGACACGGAGAACCTCATGCCAACACGCCTTGTTTGGCTAAAGCCTGAGTCTTCTCACCATTTGGTATGACCTCATTCGTTACAAGCTACATCTGGACAGGAGGTAAGCAAATAGATGGAGGCAGGTAGGTAGTTATGTTGGTAGATACATAGATATGTGTGTTTGTGTTTGTGTTTGTGTGACATCAGAAAGCATGTGCTGAAGTGACAGATCTGGATCTTTATAAGGGCCTAACTGCATAGATTACTGCCATTATCTAACTACCTGCTTGTTGGAAACATCATACGATACATGGATAAGGTCTCGTACCAGGACACGGAGAACCTCATGCCAACACGCCTTGTTTGGCTAAAGCCTGAGGCTTCTCACCATTTGGTATGACCTCATTTGTTACAAGCCACATCTGGACAGGAGGTAAGCAAATAGATGGAGGCAGGTAGGTAGTTATGTTGTTAGATAGATAGATAGATAGATAGATAGATAGATAGATAGATAGATAGATAGATAGATAGATAGATAGATAGATAGA